>NC_136496.1:91946717-91981717 GCF_053919585.1 Euprymna scolopes
CCTAATTAGAGCAGGCAATCAATCTATTTGATTTTTTTTTTACACAGTGATCACCACTTATCAAGGCCCGGAAGCCACTCAGGGATAAGGGTTATTGCAAGTACATTACGTTAGTGTGGAGATTTGATGAAGTGTTTAATTAAGGGGGCGGTTCATTAGGAATTTGTTAATATTGGACTTGAAGACATCCAAGTTGTAGTCCAGAGGGAAGCAGGCAGACGGAACAGAGTTTCACAGGCGTGCAGTTCTAAGAAAGAAGCTTTGTTCATGGAATCCGCGTTTTGATTTAGGCACAGATATAGAGTGGGGGAAATTTTTCACAGTGGATTCAGCTAGACGGGTGTTTTTCGTGAAAGATTGGCGAGGGGTGACCAGAGATTGGAGTTCAGACGAGCACTTGCCATTAAAATAACGATAAAACAAGGATAGGCTCGCAACGTCTCTTCTGTGGGAGAGAGGTTGCAGGGTAGAGAAAAGATTAAAAAATGGAGGTTTTCACCGATTTCGATGCCAATAAAATTTTGGAGTGTGAAACATTCATTGACCATCATTTAATGTCGGGCAACGTCGAGTCTCTGCTAGTGTTATATATATATATATATATATATATATATATATATATATATATATATATATATGATTACTTCATTTAATCACATAAATTAATATATGAATATATAATTTTATGCGTAAATTTTCAGTATTTACTTCAACAGGTAGAACTAGGTAGTAAGTTATGAAAATATATATGACAATTAAGCTACACAGAATATTACGCATTTCATTCTCACGAGAATGAAACGCGGAATATTCTGTGTAGCTTAATTAATATGTATAAATATATTTTCATAACTTATATATATATATATATATATATATATATATATATATATATATTGACATTGCGATATTTAGGCAGCATTTTTTCATTGAAGTAGACATTATTAAATACAACGGACATACTTTGCTTCATGATTCTTTTTTTTTTCTATTTTTCGTATATTTTTCATATAAAAATCGCAAATATTAATAAAAGTTCCAAAGTTATTACGAACGTTTTCGGTTCGACGGCGAATCATCTTTAGGTGATATTTATGGAGTGAGGAGGAGCGAAAATGGAAAAGTGAAAAGTAAAAGACACAATAAATTGTATCGAATGATGGGAGGTTAAAAGTATATAAAACCGATTTTTAATAAGTTGGTTAAAACCTAAGTTGATTATAAATCACTTTTAAAATAAACGAGTCCATAGGCCAATGTTAGCAAAGCGTGTCGTTTACGCGCTACGCCAGACATTTTAACACGTTCTTACTCTTCTCTAATGCAATATTATTTATAGTAGCGTGCTGGGTTCTAATGCAGGGTGTTTCGAGAATTTTAAACTTTAAAAAAATTTTTTCGCGTTGTACAATTTTTGTATTATCATCAAGGATTTGTTTAAGTTTAGAGGGGGGCAGTTATGTTCTTTTATTAAATGGTGGTATACGGAGCTAGTGTTGTTTAAATTCATATTGAGTCTGCAGGAAAATGTTGTCGTTGTATGTCCAAGGTACGTATTAATCTTTTATTTATTTGGGGAGTTACATTTTCTTAGAGAGCATTTGAACTTATACACACCATTAGTTTGTTCTAATGCTTTTATAACCGGGGAGGAGTTGCTTTTAACCACGAGGTTTTGAGTTCTGAACCTCTTATAATACACTAGCCTGGGTGCCCCGCGTTGCCCGGGTGTTTGTAGATGCGTTTTGAGCAAAAAAAAGAAAAAAGTGGTAGTTGGCAGACAGGTTGGAACCTATGGTGCCAAGGCGGAAAAGAAAGTGAAAGAAAATCTGGCGTCTTACTGCTATTTCATGACGCGACCGGAAGTTCGGAACGTCAAATTTAGGCAAAGCCATTCCAACTGAAACGATGACTTGCAAAAATGTCTCGCAAGAATCGACCCATACTTGTAGACAGCTGCCTAGTTGAGTGTGAAGGATTTAATGCTTTTGGCGAATTCTTCGATATTTGTCGTCCGAGACGTCGAGCTTCAAAATGATACCAATCTTGTGAATATCCATCGCCTCTGTCGAAAGTCTTAGGTAGGCATACATGCATACATGATTGCAGCAAACTCGTTCTCGAATATTGCCATTACTTAATACATCTCTGGCTCAAATGAGGCAGGCATGAGCGCCACTAGCAGCACGTGCCGGACGGTCACTTCCATGAACGTTCTACAATCCTGCACATCTGCTGATGATTGGGTCCAGGCTGTGGTGCCCATGTTACCGTAACATAGGCTGGTAGATACTCGGTGGGTTTCCACAGTATTTTGTATAGGTTTTTTAGTTTTAACTCATTTTCCCAAACTTAGGTATTCAAAACGGAGTCCATCGCCATTTGCATTTTTCAAATACATCGTTAAACACTGTATATTTTTCGAGCCGAATAAACACGTTACATTAAATAAAAAATATCCAGTTAGGTAGAAAAATAACTTATCTTGCCCTTGATAACATTTATTTGTTATATATTTGCTTTTTTGACAACTTTTTCGAATCTCTGTATAGTTATACAAACCCAAAGTTTTGATAATGACTTAAAAATAAAAATAAAACAAAATACTGTTAGAAACCCACCAATATATGTTACCGTAACATATATTGCCTGGGTTTCCACATAGGTAGGAAAAGTAACTTATCTCGTCTTTTATAACATTTATTTGTTATACATTTGTTTTTTGACCACTTTTCGTATCTCTGTGGATTGTAAAACAAACCGAATATTTTCTTTAAAATATTTTATTTTGCCAAAATTGTAATGTTTGCTTGGAATTTTCTATCGTATACTTTTTTCTTGTTGGTTATAGTTTTTTTTTCTTTTTTTTTCTTTTTTTTTTCTTTTTTTGTTTGTTTTTTTTCCTTTTTTTTTCTTTTTTTTTCCTTTTGGTTTTAATTCCTTTGCTTTCTGATTTCAATTTCCTTTTTTTTCACTTCTGTTATTTTCCTAGGGGATGTCACTTTTCCTCTTTCCATACAAAAACGGTTGGCCCATCCTTGCAGCACCACCCATTCATCTTGTCTTCAACCTTTCACGCTTGCCCGCGTTTATTTCAGCAAATGCTTCTTTCTTTCTTTTTTTTTTTTTTTTTGCAAACTCACGCTCCTAATCACTTGTGTCCACCCAACTTCCTCGAGGCCTCTTTTTACCTCTACCCCATACCCTTTCTTTCTCTCTCTCTCACACTCACACTAATACACACATAGATACACACTCTCACACACACTCATACACACATAAATACACACACCC
This sequence comes from Euprymna scolopes, assembly GCF_053919585.1. Taxonomy (NCBI): domain Eukaryota; kingdom Metazoa; phylum Mollusca; class Cephalopoda; order Sepiida; family Sepiolidae; genus Euprymna; species Euprymna scolopes. Next base: position 91,950,012 of record NC_136496.1, read on the forward strand.
TTCCAACTGGCTTTATAAAGGACGGCCAAAACATTAGTTTAATGTAGATTCAAGAATGGATGTCCACTAAAGAAACTACGGGACACAAAGCTGAAAAATATACCCCCCCCCTTCCGCAGAAAAAAAAACCTACAGCCGCAGCACAGAAGCGGACATGCGCAGACGCACGACATTTGCTGTTCGCTGTCAACGTTAAAACAAGTCGTCCATAGCGCCGAAATGACATTTTTATGGTCTATGAAAAGGGTTTACTTAGGTCAACCCTGAAACTCAATATTCAAATCGGATGAGCGTTTTATTTTCTTTGTGTCTTGCTCAGTTTTTTTTCTTTCCTTTTTCTTCACTCCCCCTTCCCGTTCCACTACCCTCCTGCTCCTCCCCCTTTTTCTCCCCTTTCTACTTTGCTTTTACTTCTCTTAACACCACCCCCATCCTCCGTCTTTCCACCTCTTAAGAAATACAAACTTTCATAAACGTTCATATTTTTCTCTTCTCTTACACATAATCCTTTCTTTTAATTTCTTTTTGTTTCCTTTGATCTCCAGCTTTCGTCTTCGCTTTCATTTTCTTTTTTTTTTGTTACTCCTTCACTTGATCACACTTACCTCTCTCTCTTTCTCCTTCTCTTCCCCTTCCCCCCTATCAATCAACCGTTCCTTTCTTCTTACCTTTATTAATGCATCCCTTCATCTCTTTTACACACTTTCACTTAGGATACTCGCAACCTTCAAGTTGTCCCTTCCATCTAAGTACCCGCGGCCTTTTCTAGAAAAAAAAATTCTGACTAAAAAATATCGGGGAAACCGATGCCAAAAATAGAATCTTCAGATTTATGTGATGATTATGATAATGATGATAATGATGATCTTTTTATACTCATGTATTGAAGTAATTTATCGGCCTTCATTAAAAGAACTAGGCACTTTTACCGTGCTAGAAAGCTACTTACGCCTGAAAGTATCCTATATTTCTACAAGGCCACTATTCGCCCATGTATGGAGTACTGTTATCACATTTGGGCTGGTGCATCTGCTACTAATCTCTCGCTCTTGGACAGGGTTCAAAAGAATCGCCAACCTGATAGGTCCTAAACTGTCAACCTCTGTCCCATCGACGTAATGTTGCATCCCTCTGCCTGTTTTACAAAGATTGAAATGGTGAAAGCTCTGACGAACCCCCTCGACGTTTGTACCCCCTCGACGTAAATACCCCGACAAACCCAACAATCAGCAAAATCCCACCCCTACACAGTAGAGATCCCTAGATGTAAGAAAGCCTTCTACTCTAATAGTTTCTTCCTCAGAACTGCTAGACTTTGTAACTCCCTTCCGGGTTCCTGCTTTCCCAACTGTCTGACATGGGGAAGTTCAAGTGTAATATGAACGAGCATCTCGCTGCTCAACTCCCTACATAGTATTCCTGCAAATTGTCCAAGTGGCACTGTGCCTTGTTTTTTTTTTTTTTTTTTTACAAGGACGTCACCACTTATCAAGGCCCGGAAGCCACTCAGGTATAAGGGTTATTGTAAGTACAATACGTTAGTGTGGAGATTTAATAAAGTGTCTACTTAAGGGAGCGGTTCATCAGGAATTTTTTTACGTTGGACTTGAAGACATCCAGGTTGTAGTCAGGTGGGAAGCAGGCAGACGGAACAGAGTTTCACAGGCGTGCAGTTCTAAGAAAGAAGCTTTGTTCATGGAATCTACGTTTTGATTTAGGCACAGATAAAGAGTGGGGAATATTTTTGACAGTGGATTCAAATAGACGGGTGTTTTTCGTAAAAGATTGGCGAGGGGAGAACCAGAGATTGGAGTTCAGACGAGCACCTGCCATGGAAATAACGATAAAATAAAGATAAGCTCGCAACGTCTCTTCTGACTGAGAGAGGTTGCAGGGAAGAGAAAAGGGCATCACCCACTAAGCCACGAAGTCTATTTTGTACTCTGTCAAGGCAGGATAAGCTGTTTTTAGCAGCTCCTGCCTAGATATGCCAGCAGTATTCCATCCTTGGACGTACTTGGCTTTTATATAGATAGAGAATTGCATCAGTAGTGAGATATCTTCTGGAGCGGTAGAAGGATCCCACCATCTTTCCAGCGACCTTGGCAACAGACTTGATGTACGTGTTCCATTTCAGATCAGGAGTAAAGGTCAAGCCCAGAAGCTTGTCAAAACATGGGGCTTCTCCTAGACGAGAGCCATCCATTTCAATTGATGCCAGATGGGGATGAGAGCGTTGATGATGTAAAGATAGAAGTTTGGTTTTAGATGCATTAAAGGTAACCAGCCACGTCTTCCCCCACTGAAACACGCGCTCGAGATCAGAGGAGAGAGAATCAGAGAGAAGGTTGTCATTTACAGCCTTTGATGTGTTGCCATAGATGGTCTTGTCATCAGCATAGATGTCAACGAATGATTTAAGTATGTGTTTAGGGTAGGCATCGCCAAAAATGGCCGCAAAATCAAGTTGTTGTTTTTTAAAACTAAATTACATTTATTAAAATCCATTATTTCTGAGTAACTTTCTTTTTCCAGAAAGATAAAACCCTGAATTTTATCATATAGAAAACAGAATAATGTAAAACTTTTTCTACTATTTTTAATTAAATTTTAAATGTTAAATTTTCCCAAAAAGTTAACAATTGACATTTTTTGTCTTGCACAAAAAACGTACTTAAATATTTAAAAAAAAAAAGAAAGGTTTTTGAAATAATTAATTTATTTATTTATTGTCTAACTAAGATTTAGGATGATTTTCTAAGAGAATATGCAAAAATATTATAATATAAGTACCTGAATTTCAAATAATTCCACTTATTCATATAGGTAACCAGATATTTCGCGTCGATGCAGAGTCGAGATCGACTCTGTTTACGTTTGCGTTTTATAAGAAGAAAACTATGGAAGACCAAACAGGCCCAAAAAACTTATTTTTCAGTGACGAAAGTTTCAATGTATTATTAAGCTGAGGCTGGCCAGTACCAGATGGGTGACCATTTGTATGAGTTTGGTTTTTAATGTGTATGTGTGTGGGGGCCAGGTTCCTCAAAATGGGGGGGGGGGGCAATTTAAAGCAGAATAAAAAAAATTATTTCAGCGCGTTTGGTCCACCGTAGTAGAAAGGCGGCAAACGTTTTCAAACGGGATCGAAAAAATGATGCTATTTTTAACACAAAGAGCACAACATTTATCGAATTTTTTTTTTGTATCGATTATTCAAAGCATGCCCTGTTTAATAATGGTCATGCATTATTCGGCTCGCTAAAAAAAAAAATTGTTAATTTATTTATCAGAAATTTTAAAATGGCTTTTTTCGTATAAATATTAAAAAAAAAATTTTTTGTTTTGCTTAACTTAATTATTTCACTTAACATATTCACCGAATTTCACACTTCAAAACTCAAAAGCGGGATAATTAAACACAATCGAAGTTCTGATATTCAGACGTCAAAATAAGGTATGCAAACAATTTTTTTTTTTTTTAAATCTATAATTCTGTCCCTTACAACAACACAATATGTTTTGTTCAGTTTCAGATGATTATTTTAAGCATATTTGTTCCCACTTCAAAACAAGGGGGGGGGTTGTAAGCAAAAAAAAAATATATATATAAATATCGTTTATGAAAAATAAGTACACTGTTATAAAATTCATTCTTCTCCTAATAATCGCTGAAAATTTCGTATTAATCGGATAATTACCTGATTTTTGGTAGATTTTTAAAAAGACGGTCCGTCAAAAAGTACTGACCTGCCCCCCCCCAGTTTTGGCGGTGCCTAGTTTAGGGAGATCATTGATGTAGATCAGGAAGAGAGTTGAACCCAGGATGGGCCCTTGAGGGACTCCAGCATTAATATTGCAGGGGGTGAAAATGAATTAAAAAAAAGTATACTCCTTCCTGTCGTTTATTTGCTAGCCTGGGAGGATCCAGAACTAACATATAGTACATTGCCCTCTTTCCCTTCAAAGGACGAAATACTGCGAGGGAGTATGGTATCATGACGGAAAGACATATTCTGCACTACATTTCAAAGGATGAAGTAATGCCTGTCAAACGATTTAATGACGACATAATATATGCTGCAGCAGTTCTTCTATAAAAAAAACCCAAAAAAAAATACCTGGGAAGATGGTCTCATGATAGCAGGATACATACAACACTACCCGCCCCGAAACAAGGAGTTAATGGCTGTACAGATCGCATCATGACACCAAAACAGAAACTATATTACCAAGGAGGTAATGCTTGGGAGTATAGTCTCAAGACAACAGAAAAAAATATTTGACTGCCTCCTTCAAAGGAGGAAATAATACATGAGAAGATAGTTTCATAACCACAGAAGAGCTATTACACTACCTCCTTTAAAAGAAGGAGCTAATGTCTGGGAGGATTATCTCATAAAAAGAAAAGAAATATTACATTACTCCCCCACCCCAAATCTGTTAATGTCTAGGTGGATGGTAGTATCCCAATGGAATATATATATATATATATATATATATATATATATATATATATATATATATATATATGTGTGTGTGTGTGTGTGTGTGTGTGTGTGTGAGAGAGTGAGTGTGTGTGTGTATATATATATGTGTGTGTGTGTGTGTGTGCAAATCTTTGTGTGTGTAAATATATATGTGAGTGTAAAAATTTATATATGCGTGTGTGTGCGTAAATATATATGTGTGGGTGTGTGTGTGTGTAAAAATATATATATGTGTGTGTGTAAATATATATATATATGTGTGTGTGTGTAAATATATGTACGTGTGTGTGTGTATAAATATATATGTGTGTGTGTAAATATATATATATGTGTTTTTGTGTGTAAATATATATGTATATATATATGTGTGTGTGTGTGTGTGTGTGTGTGTGTGTTAATGTTATGTCTGGCAGTATTTCTAGTTATATTCTGTACAGAAATTTATCTGTTAAATATCGAAAACTGAAAGGATTCATTCTTAAAAATAGTCTTTTCTCTCATATAGAATAAAAAGAATTTTTACACGGGAATATTTTACATTACACCGGCAAACGGAAATAATAAACTCTTAGGAAATCGTTTTTTTCTGAAAAAAAAAAAACAGAAGAAAAAAACCCCAGATTTATTCTCATCTGGAAATATAGCTCAGTGGTAGAACATTCGACTACATATCGAATATTCCCCTGTACCAGCCCGGTTGTACTTCACTATTTTGTATTTTCTGAACAATGAGTTTAATTTACAATAACATGAAAAGGTACCATTCAAAATCGTCACAAATCACTTCTTCGTTTGCATATTTTAGAACTAAACATTAATCAGAAGTGACTTTTCCGGGGTATTCATCGTCAAGACCAAATATCAGCTGACGTGATATTGTAAACAAAAACAGACGGAATTTGATGAACGACATTATCATTATTATTTTAATAAACTTTCTTTTTTTCTTTTTTCTTTTTTTTATTTTCGAATTAGTTCACCGGACAAATTATTCTTCGTAACATATAATATTCCATAGAGCATTGATTCTATAATAATGCTACGCAATCTGTATAAATTAAAATATCATGTTTAAGCGGACGGCCAGCTAGTACACACACACACACACACATACACACACTCACAAACACCCCCCCCCCCACACACACACATATATATATATATATATATATATATTATATATATATATATATATATATATATATATATAATCAAGAAATTAAAATGCAGAAGGAGTTTTAAATAGATTTAAAATCGGGGCGGGTGCAGCACATGTGGTAAACGAACGAAAGAACATACACACGCACATATACTATCTTTACATAAAATTCACCACTTATCAAAACCTGAAAGTAACTCGAGGATAAGGTTTAATGAGTGTAAAGCGGTCCGTAGGACAACAGCGTGAAAATTGGGTAGAATTACACTGGTCAACAAATTTTTATTTTTTTTCTTTGGCAGACCATCTAGGAGTGTTTTCTGGGGGTTTGAAGGTCGCTGATTACGAATATAACATTGGTTTTGCCAGATTGGCTCTAGTTTAGAAGATACTGATAGCCCCAAATAAGCCTAAACTGCTAAAATTCTCCCTGAAATACTTCAATATAGAAGCAGTAAATAATAATTTTCTGATATCATTGAATCATTATAATGATTATGTATATATTGAAGTATTTCAGGGAGAATTTTTATATAATTATTTATATAGGGAGAATTTTTATATAATTATATACTGTAATTACTTAATAACATGTTCCATAAATATAGTTGCAGTATAAATTAAACAGTAATTAAGAATTTTCTTTTTAATTCCACAGTTGAAAATGAGTTCCAGAGAGAAAATGAGTTCTTCTAGAAGATGTTGCAGATATGAACCGGATGTTTTTTGTAAGATCTGTGGACAGTATATGGTGGCACAACAAAAGAGGAATATTACAGACGTTGTCAAGAGGGCGTACAAAGCATACTTCGATATGATACTTGGTGACCAAGACAAGTCTTGGGCCCCACATATGGTGTGCAAAACCTGTGTAGAAAGTCTCCGCGGTTGGACCAACGGTAAGCTGAAATTGAAGTTTGCTGTACCAATGGTGTGGAGAGAGCCCAACAATCATTTTGATGACTGCTACTTCTGTCTCAATGACATGACGGGGTTTAACAAGCACAAGAAAGCAAATTGGCAGTATCCGAGCCTGGATTCTGCTATCCATCCTGTTGCGCACTCTGAGGATCTACCTGTGCCTGTTTTCACCAGTTTGCCTGAAATCGATGAAACCGAAGAGATTCCAGCTGATCTTTCAATATCAAGTGGTGATAGCTGTAGTGACTATGAAGAACCCTCAAATGGCCCTCAGCTTTTCAATCAATCTGAACTTAATGACCTAGTGCGAGACCTTTGTTTGTCGAAGGAGCAGTCTGAAGTTCTTGCATCACGACTCCAAGAGAAAAACATTCTTGATTCTGGCACAAAAGTAACATACTATAGGACAAGGGAAGGCAGCTTGCTTCGTTTCTTTTCTAAAGAAGACGACCTGGTCTTTTGTAATGACGTTTCTGCACTTCTTAACTGCATGGGGATCTCATCATATGACCCAGCAGATTGGCGTCTCTTCATAGATAGCTCGAAAGCAAATCTAAAAATTGTACTTTTGCACAATGGCAATAAGTTTGCTCCTGTACCAATTAGCCATTCTACCAAGATGAAAGAAGAGTATGATGCTATCAAATTTGTTCTTGAAAAGCTGAATTACAACGCTCATAAATGGCTGATTTGTGTGGACTTGAAAATGGTGAATTTTCTGCTTGGTCAGCAAAGTGGGTACACAAAGTATCCCTGCTTTCTTTGTTTGTGGGATAGCAGAGCAAGAATCCAGCACTGGAGAAGGGAGAACTGGCCAGAACGAGAAAGTCTCGAAGTCGGCACAGCCAACGTCATCAATGAGCCTTTGGTATCCAGGGATAGAATCATCTTCCCTCCATTGCACATAAAACTAGGGCTCATGAAGCAGTTTGTTAAGGCGTTGAACAAGGATGAGGATTGCTTCAAGTACATATGCAGGCAATTTCCAGGTCTTTCCATCGAAAAAGCTAAAGGTGGCATCTTCGATGGACCTCAGATTCGAACGCTCATGAGGGATTCTGACTTCACTAATCATATGAACACGGTTGAGTTAAATGCTTGGGTGTCCTTCACAGATGTAGTGACAAACTTATTGGGAAATCACAAAGCTGACAATTACAAGCAATTGGTCCGTAAGATGCTTACTGCATACGGAAAACTAGGGGCAAATATGAGCATTAAAGTTCATTTCTTGTTTAGCCACCTCGACAGATTTCCTGGTAATCTTGGTGATTACAGTGAGGAGCAGGGAGAGAGATTCCATCAAGACATCAAAACAATGGAAGAGAGGTATCAAGGCAAATGGGATGAGCACATGATGGCAGACTACTGCTGGAACCTTTTGAGAGACTGCCCAAAAGTTGCTCATAAGCGAAAATCGTATAAACGTCAAATGTAGTTTTGTGAATAAAATATTGTTTTGTGTGTTCATTGTAACTAAGAATCTAGTGTATAATGCTTTGCATTAATTTATGATATATAACTGATTATGTAAATGTTTTTTTTTCACTTGGAGAATTAAAATTCAGCAAATTTTTAGCAAATTTTTTGTATATCCTCGAAATCTATGAAAAGTGTTCAGTTATAGGATAAATGAAATGATGTTATATCTAACTTAACTTGTTAGATTGAGATTTTACACTGTCTTTGTGGTTTAAGATTATCATAAAAATCAATATCTGCCATTTATGCACTATTTAGCCGTTTTTTGTACGTTTAGCTATGGTCGCGAATGGGTGATTTCAGACAAACGACCCCCCCTATGATATCTCAAAAACTAGAGCCAATTTGAAAAAAACTAATTTCAGATTCGGATTCAGCGCCCTTGAAAACCCTAGAAACCAGTCTTACTTTGCCTGCCAAAAATATTGTATTGACCAGTGTTATATATAAACTGTGTTAATCACTTTATTGTAGATTAGTAAAATATCAATATTTTACTAAATATACGTCACAACAAAATGAAAACTATATAATCAAACGACTGCTTTAAGGTTAGTTATTTCCAAGAATTTTATTCAAATTCATGCGATATTCACGAAGTTATGACATTTTATTCTTTATCGAGGAATTTCCACTGTCCATCATTTCATTGTTTTAGTCAAAAATACAATGTCTTATCTTTCGAACTTTACTTTTTATTATATTTTTCTGTCAAAGAATAATAATAAGCCTCAAATAAATGAATTATCTATCGACCTATCCACCATTTTTAAAAAATAACTTAAAACAACCTTTTGTCTCCCAAGTCAATTGTATGATCTTAAAAGGAGTTATGGCTCTAGCAACATCAACAATATTCCTCCACAAGGCATCCTTTGAAGTAAATTGCTTTCCTCTCTCATAAATTCCTCTTTTTAATATTGATCAGAGATATTCAATGGGGTGTAGGTCTGGAGAACACGGTGGTAAGCTCATGAGCGGTTCCGCAACGAATCCCATAGATTCAAGGAAGGCTGCAGTCGCCTCAAACAGAATGGGATGGTACATTGTCATGTATAAAAATCATCTGAAAGCGACGTTACAATAGTAGGTCATCTAGTCATGTCGACAAATGATTATCCAAAAAGGCCGTGTACACATTGCTGGTAAGCTTTACATCCTCTGGCACTCGGCATGGTCCAACTAACGTATCCCCTAATGATTCCCGCCCAAAATATGATGCCTCCACCTCCTTGTTAGCAATGAACTTTGTAACTGGTCCGAGTTCCGTTGGGGTTTCAAACTTTGGTTCATTTACCCGGACCATCAAGAGTAGCATGGCCCTTATCCTTTAATAGGACCTGTTGGAAATCCATTTTCATGTAATTCTGTGTCGACGCCATTCGTTTTTCCCTATGTTGTTTGCTCAATGGAGGCATTGGAAGAGATTTGATGTTCCTTGCAGTCTCATTCAACACATTGTATCCGGCCTGCCTGGATCTTGGAGCGATTCCAGTTTTTTTCAAAAAACGGAAGCACTAGTGCTGTTTATGTTTCGGTTGGCTTCCCTACGAATTTTCCGAATATCACGATGTGAAAGGTTTCTCCTGGTGCCCTTATTTTTTTTTTTTTGGGGGGGGGAGGGATTTGGTGTTCGGGGTTTTCAAGAATAAGGCCAAGGTTATTGGACCCCTTTCCAGCTCCGATGCTAAATCCTTGATGAATAATCCTTCTGCAAGTCATTCAACTATCCTTTGTTTTTCAATAACCTTTAATCACCTGATTTTTTGCATTTTAAGATATCTGCAATAAAGCGATGGACAGTATAATTTCTTTGATAATAAATAAAATGTCATAACTTCGTGAATATAGCATGAATTTGAATAAAATTTGGGGAAATAACTAACCTTAAAGCAGTCGTTTGATGATATAATTTTCATTTTGTTATGACGTATATTTAGTGAAATATTGATATTTTACTAATCTGCAATAAAACGATTCACACACACACACACAAACACACACACACACATATATATATATACATATAATCAAGAGCAAAACGGACAGATAAACAAAGATATACATATCTTTGTTTATCTGTCTGTTTTACTCTGTCTGGGTTGACTGATCTGGCTGAAGTTTTGCATGAGTCTTTGTTATAATAAGGCCAGCGAACTAAGTATATCAGTTAATGCTTACTAGGGATTAGTATTTAATGCAACAATCAGCACAAATTTAACCATATTCATCCATCAATTTCGCATAAAACAATAACGATTATAACTATGAAATCGTCATTAAGCACTCCTAATTCAATGTTTCAACAGGCTAAAAAGTATTATATATATATAAATATATATATATTTATATACTAATTACTATTTATATATATATATATATATGTACAATTTTGTTTCTTATCGTTGAGCACTGTCAGTTTAATTAAAGTCGTTCAATTTAGCTCTTATGCGCAGAGCATTATATAATGATTAGATCACTTTGACAGACGTGAAAAAGCATTTAAAATTTTTTAAATTCAACAGAATTTCTCACGGTTAACGAAAGCCGAATGGATTAGGTCCTTTCTAATGAAGCCAGGGATGGCTTCCGTCCCCTTTTTCGAATCAATCGACTGGTGTTAATCGTGACCCCCTGCACTGATGATTTCCGAAAGGATGAAACTCTAATGTCTGTGCGTATTTAATAATAATTATAGTACCGGTCTCCCACAGACAGCTCTCTTGCTTTTTTAGGTCACTTTCTTCGGGCTAAGATCAAAGTGTAGGATCTGTTCTGATGCTACACTTCATTGTTTTTATTCTCGGTTAGTGGAGGAGACATTCACTGACTGAATTTTTATTTTTGTTCCTTTCTCCACATTAAAAGACGATCCTGGTGTCTAACCCTGCCCTCGTGGGGAAGCAAAGTACAACTGAACTTTAGCAGACTGTAAGAGAGATTACATTCCTCATACTGTGTGTGCACTTTGAACGGTGCCGGTTAGATTAGTGTATTCTGCATAAAAAAGTAACGTTTTCTACGCGAAGTGAAAACGTTATTTCTTCAACTATGGAAAAGGTTATTTCCTCAACTATAGAAAACGTTATTTCTTCAACTATAAAAAACGTTGTTTCTTCAACTATAAAAAACGTTATTTCTTCAACTATAGAAAACGTTATTTCTTCAACTGTAAAAAACGTTATTTCTTCAACTATAGAAAACGTTATTTCTTCAACTATAGAAAACGTTGTTTCTTCAACTATAGAAAACGTTATTTCTTCAACCATAAAAAACGTTATTTCTTCAACTATAGAAAACGTTATTTCTTCAACTATAGAAAACGTTATTTCTTCAACTATAGAAAACGTTATTTCTTCAACTATAGAAAAGGTTATTTCTTCGACTATAGAAAACGTTATTTCTTCAACTATAGAAAACGTTATTTCTTCGATTATAGAAAACGTTATTTCTGAAACTATAGAAAACGTTATTTCTTTAACTATAAAAAACGTTATTTCTTCAACTAGAGAAAACGTTATTTCTTCAATTATAGAAAACGTTATTTCTTCAATCATAGAAAACGTTATTTCTTCAACTATAGAAAACGTTATTTCTTCAACTATAGAAAACGTTATTTCTTCAACTATAAAAAACGTTATTTCTTCAACTATAGAAAACGTTATTGCTTCAACTATAAAAAACGTTATTTCTTAAACTATAGAAAACGTTATTTCTTCAACTATAAAAAACGTTATTTCTTCAACTATGGAAAACGTTATTTCTTCAACTATAGAAAACGTTATTTCTTCAACTATAGAAAACGTTATTTCCTCAACTATAGAAAACATTATTTCTTCAACTATAGAAAACGTTATTTCTTCAACTATAGAAAACGTTATTTCTTCAACTATAGAAAACGTTATTTCTTCAACTATAGAAAACCTTATTTCTTCAACTATAGAAAACGTTATTTCTTCAACTATAGAAAACGTTATTTCTTCAACTATAGAAAACGTTATTTCTTCAACTATAGAAAACGTTGTTTCTTCATTTATAGAAAACGTTATTTCTTCAACTATAGAAAACCTTATTTCTTCAACTATAGAAAACGTTATTTCTTCAACTATAGAAAACGTTATTTCTTCAACTAAAGAAAACGTTATTTCTTCACCTATAGAAAACGTTATTTCCTCAACTATAAAAACGTTGTTTCTTCAACTATAGAAAACGTTATTTCTTCAACTATAAAAAACGTTATTTCTTCAACTATAGAAAACGTTATTTCTTGAACTATAGAAAACGTTATTTCTCCAACTATAGAAAACGTTATTTCTTCAACTATAGAAAACGTTATTTCTTCAACTTTAGAAAACGTTATTTCTTCAACTATAAAAAACGTTATTTCTTCAATTGTAGAAAACGTTATTTCTTCAACTATAGAAAACGCTATTTCTTCAACTATAAAAAACGTTATTTCTTCAGCTATAGAAAACGTTATTTCTTCAACAATAGAAAACGTTATTTCTTCAACTATAGAAAACGTTATTTTTTCAACTATAAAAAACGTTATTTCTTCAACTATAAAAAACGTTATTTCTTCAACTATAGAAAACGTTATTTCTTCAACTATAGAAAACGTTTTTTCTTCAACTATAGAAAACGTTGTTTCCTCAACTTTAGAAAACGTTATTTCTTCAACTATAGAAAAGGTTATTGCTTCAACTATAGAAAACGTTATTTCTTCAACTATAGAAAACGTTATTTCTTCAACTATAGAAAACGTTATTTCTTCAACTATAGAAAACGTTATTTCTTCAACTATAGAAAACGTTATTTCTTCAACTATAGAAAACGTTATGTCTTCAACTATAGAAAACGTTATTTCTTCAACTATAAAAACGTTATTTCTTCAACTATAGAAAACGTTATTTCTTCAACTATAGAAATCGTTATTTCTTCAACTATAGAAAACGTTATTTCTTCAACTATAAAAATGTTATTTCTTCAACTATAGAAAACGTTATTTTTTCAACTATAAAAAACGTTATTTCTTCAACTATAGAAAACGTTCTTTCTTCAACTATAGAAAACGTTATTTCTTCAACTATAGAAAACGTTATTTCTTCAACTATAAAAATGTTATTTCTTCAACTATAGAAAACGTTATTTTAACAACTATAAAAACGTTATTTCTTCAACTATAGAAAACGTTCTTTCTTCAACTATAGAAAAGGTTATTTCTTCAACTATAGAAAACGTTATTTCTTCAACTATAGAAAACGTTATTTCTTCAACTATAGAAAACGTTATTTCTTCAACTATAGAAAACGTTATTTCTTCAACTATAGAAAACGTTATTGCTTCAACTATAAAAACGTTATTTCTTCAACTATAGAAAACGTTATTTCTTCAACTATAAAAACGTTATTTCTTCAACTATAGAAAACGTTATTTCTTCAACTATAGAAAACGTTATTTCTTCAACTATAGAAAACGTTATTGCTTCAACTATAAAAACGTTATTTCTTCAACTATAGAAAACGTTATTTCTTCAACTATAGAAAACGTTATTTCTTCAACTATAGAAAACGTTATTTCTCCTACTATAGAAAACCTTATTTCTTCAACTATAGAAAACGTTATTTCTTCAACTATAGAAAACGTTATTTCTTCAACTATAGAAAACGTTATTTCTTCAACTATAAAAACGTTATTTCTTCAACTATAGAAAACGTTATTTCTTCAACTATAGAAAACGTTATTTCTTCAACTATTAAAACGTTATTTCTTCAACTATAGAAAACGTTATTTCTTCAACTATAGAAAACGTTATTTCTTCAACTATAGAAAACGTTATTTCTTCAACTATAGAAAACGTTATTTCTTCAACTATAGAAAACGTTATGTCTTCAACTATAGAAAACGTTATTTCTTCAACTATAGAAAACGTTATTTCTTCAACTATAGAAAACGTTATTTCTCCAACTATAGAAAACCTTATTTCTTCAACTATAGAAAACGTTATTTCTTAAACTATAGAAAACGTTATTTCTTCAACTATAGAAAACGTTATTTCATCAACTATAGAAAACCTTATGTCTTCAACTATAGAAAACGTTATTTCTTCAACTATAGAAAACGTTATGTCTTCAACTATAGAAAACGTTATTTCTTCAACTATAGAAAACGTTATTTCTTCAACTATAGAAAACGTTATTTCTTCAACTATAAAAACGTTATTTCTTCAACTATAGAAAACGTTATTTCTTCAACTATAGAAAACGTTATTTCTTCAACTATTAAAACGTTATTTCTTCAACTATAGAAAACGTTATTTCTTCAACTATAGAAAACGTTATTTCTTCAACTATAGAAAACGTTATTTCTTCAACTATAGAAAACGTTATTTCTTCAACTATAGAAAACGTTATGTCTTCAACTATAGAAAACGTTATTTCTTCAACTATAGAAAACGTTATTTCTTCAACTATAGAAAACGTTATTTCTTCAACTATAGAAAACGTTATTTCTTCAACTATAGAAAACGTTATTTCTTCAACTATAGAAAACGTTATTTCTTCAACTATAGAAAACGTTATTTCTTCAACTATAGACAACGTTATGTCTTCAACTATAGAAAACGTTATTTCTCCAACTATAGAAAACGTTATTTCTTCAACTATAGAAAACGTTATTTCTTCAACTATAGAAAACGTTATGTCTTCAACTATAGAAAACGTTATTTCTTCAACTATAAAAAACGTTATTTCTTCAACTATAGAAAACGTTATTTCTTCAACTATAGAAAACGTTATTTCTTCAACTATAGAAAACGTAATTTCTCCAACTATAGAAAACGTTATTTCTTCAACTATAGAAAACGTTATTTCTTCAACTATAGAAAACGTTATTTCTTCAACTATAGAAAACGTTATTTCTTCAACTATAGAAAACGTTCTTTCTTCAACTATAGAAAACGTTATTTCTCCAACTATAGAAAACGTTATTGCTTCAACTATAAAAACGTTATTTCTTCAACTATAGAAAACGTTATTTCTTCAACTATAGAAAACGTTATTTCTTCAACTATAGAAAACGTTATTTCTTCAACTATAGAAAACGTTATTTCTTCAACTATAGAAAACGTTATTTCTTCAACTATAGAAAACGTTATTTCTTCAACTATAAAAACGTTATTTCTTCAACTATAGAAAACGTTATTTCTTCAACGATAGAAAACGTTATTTCTTCAACTATAGAAAACGTTATTTCTTCAACTATAGAAAACGTTATTTCTTCAACTATAAAAACGTTATTTCTTCCACTATAAAAACGTTATTTTTTCAACTATAAAAAACGTTATTTCTTCAACTATAGAAAACGTTATTTCTTCAACTATTGAAAACGTTATTTCTTCAACTATAGAAAACGTTATTTCTTCAACTAAAGAAAACGTTATTTCTTCAACTAAAGAAAACGTTATTTCTTCAACTATAGAAAACGTTATTTCTGCAACTATAGAAAACGTTATTTCTTCAACTATAGAAAACGTTATTGCTTCAACTATAAAAACGTTATTTCTTCAACTATAGAAAACGTTATTTCTTCAACTATAAAAACGTTATTTCTTCAACTATAGAAAACGTTATTTCTTCAACTATAGAAAACGTTATTTCTTCAACTATAGAAAACGTTATTGCTTCAACTATAAAAACGTTATTTCTTCAACTATAGAAAACGTTATTTCTTCAACTATAGACAACGTTATGTCTTCAACTATAGAAAACGTTATTTCTCCAACTATAGAAAACGTTATTTCTTCAACTATAGAAAACGTTATTTCTTCAACTATAGAAAACGTTATGTCTTCAAATATAGAAAACGTTATTTCTTCAACTATAGAAAACGTTATGTCTTCAACTATAGAAAACGTTATTTCTTCAACTATAGAAAACGTTATTTCTTCAACTATAGAAAACGTTATTTCTCCAACTATAGAAAACGTTATTTCTTCAACTATAGAAAACGTTATTTCTTCAACTATAAAAACGTTATTTCTTCAACTATAGAAAACCTTATTTCTTCAACTATAGAAAACCTTATTTCTTCAACTATAGAAAACGTTATGTCTTCAACTATAGAAAACGTTATTTCTTCAACTATAAAAACGTTATTTCTTCAACTATAGAAAACGTTATTTCTTCAACTATAGAAAACGTTATTTCTTCAACTATAGAAAACGTGATTTCTGCAACTATAGAAAACGTTATTTCTTCAACTATAGAAAACGTTATTGCTTCAACTATAAAAACGTTATTTCTTCAACTATAGAAAACGTTATTTCTTCAATTATAAAAACGTTATTTCTTCAACTATAGAAAACGTTATTTCTTCAACTATAGAAAACGTTATTTCTTCAACTATAGAAAACGTTATTGCTTCAACTATAAAAACGTTATTTCTTCAACTATAGAAAACGTTATTTCGTCAACTATAGACAACGTTATGTCTTCAACTATAGAAAACGTTCTTTCTCCAACTATAGAAAACGTTATTTCTTCAACTATAGAAAACGTTATTTCTTCAACTATAGAAAACGTTATGTCTTCAACTATAGAAAACGTTATTTCTTCAACTATAGAAAACGTTATTTCTTCAACTATAGAAAACGTTATTTCTTCAACTATAGAAAACGTTATTTCTTCAACTATAGAAAACGTTATTTCTTCAACTATAGAAAACGTTATTTCTTCAACTATAGAAAACGTTATTTCTTCAACTATAGACAACGTTATGTCTTCAACTATAGAAAACGTTATTTCTCCAACTATAGAAAACGTTATTTCTTCAACTATAGAAAACGTTATTTCTTCAACTATAGAAAACGTTATGTCTTCAACTATAGAAAACGTTATTTCTTCAACTATAAAAAACGTTATTTCTTCAACTATAGAAAACGTTATTTCTTCAACTATAGAAAACGTTATTTCTTCAACTATAGAAAACGTAATTTCTCCAACTATAGAAAACGTTATTTCTTCAACTATAGAAAACGTTATTTCTTCAACTATAGAAAACGTTATTTCTTCAACTATAGAAAACGTTATTTCTTCAACTATAGAAAACGTTCTTTCTTCAACTATAGAAAACGTTATTTCTCCAACTATAGAAAACGTTATTGCTTCAACTATAAAAACGTTATTTCTTCAACTATAGAAAACGTTATTTCTTCAACTATAGAAAACGTTATTTCTTCAACTATAGAAAACGTTATTTCTTCAACTATAGAAAACGTTATTTCTTCAACTATAGAAAACGTTATTTCTTCAACTATAGAAAACGTTATTTCTTCAACTATAAAAACGTTATTTCTTCAACTATAGAAAACGTTATTTCTTCAACGATAGAAAACGTTATTTCTTCAACTATAGAAAACGTTATTTCTTCAACTATAGAAAACGTTATTTCTTCAACTATAAAAACGTTATTTCTTCCACTATAAAAACGTTATTTTTTCAACTATAAAAAACGTTATTTCTTCAACTATAGAAAACGTTATTTCTTCAACTATTGAAAACGTTATTTCTTCAACTATAGAAAACGTTATTTCTTCAACTAAAGAAAACGTTATTTCTTCAACTAAAGAAAACGTTATTTCTTCAACTATAGAAAACGTTATTTCTGCAACTATAGAAAACGTTATTTCTTCAACTATAGAAAACGTTATTGCTTCAACTATAAAAACGTTATTTCTTCAACTATAGAAAACGTTATTTCTTCAACTATAAAAACGTTATTTCTTCAACTATAGAAAACGTTATTTCTTCAACTATAGAAAACGTTATTTCTTCAACTATAGAAAACGTTATTGCTTCAACTATAAAAACGTTATTTCTTCAACTATAGAAAACGTTATTTCTTCAACTATAGACAACGTTATGTCTTCAACTATAGAAAACGTTATTTCTCCAACTATAGAAAACGTTATTTCTTCAACTATAGAAAACGTTATTTCTTCAACTATAGAAAACGTTATGTCTTCAAATATAGAAAACGTTATTTCTTCAACTATAGAAAACGTTATGTCTTCAACTATAGAAAACGTTATTTCTTCAACTATAGAAAACGTTATTTCTTCAACTATAGAAAACGTTATTTCTCCAACTATAGAAAACGTTATTTCTTCAACTATAGAAAACGTTATTTCTTCAACTATAAAAACGTTATTTCTTCAACTATAGAAAACCTTATTTCTTCAACTATAGAAAACCTTATTTCTTCAACTATAGAAAACGTTATGTCTTCAACTATAGAAAACGTTATTTCTTCAACTATAAAAACGTTATTTCTTCAACTATAGAAAACGTTATTTCTTCAACTATAGAAAACGTTATTTCTTCAACTATAGAAAACGTGATTTCTGCAACTATAGAAAACGTTATTTCTTCAACTATAGAAAACGTTATTGCTTCAACTATAAAAACGTTATTTCTTCAACTATAGAAAACGTTATTTCTTCAATTATAAAAACGTTATTTCTTCAACTATAGAAAACGTTATTTCTTCAACTATAGAAAACGTTATTTCTTCAACTATAGAAAACGTTATTGCTTCAACTATAAAAACGTTATTTCTTCAACTATAGAAAACGTTATTTCGTCAACTATAGACAACGTTATGTCTTCAACTATAGAAAACGTTCTTTCTCCAACTATAGAAAACGTTATTTCTTCAACTATAGAAAACGTTATTTCTTCAACTATAGAAAACGTTATGTCTTCAACTATAGAAAACGTTATTTCTTCAACTATAGAAAACGTTATTTCTTCAACTATAGAAAACGTTATTTCTTCAACTATAGAAAACGTTATTTCTTCAACTATAGAAAACGTTATTTCTTCAACTATAAAAAACGTTATTTCTTCAACTATAGAAAACGTTATTTCTTCAACTATAGAAAACGTTATTTCTTCAACTATAGAAAACGTTATTTCGTCAACTATAGAAAACGTTATTTCTTCAACTATAGAAAACGTTTTTTCTTCAACTATAGAAAACGTTATTTCTTCAACTATAGAAAACGTTATTTCTTCAACTATAGAAAACGTTATTTCTTCAACTATAGAAAACGTTATTTCTTCAACTATAGAAAACGTTATTTCTTCAACTATAGAAAACGTTATTTCTTCAACTATAGAAAACGTTATTTCTTCAACTATAGAAAACGTTATTTCTTCAACTATACAAAAGTTATTTCTTCAACTATAGAAAACGTTATTTCTTCAACTAAAAAAACGTTATTTCTTCAACTATAGAAAAAGTTATTTCTTCAACTATAGAAAACGTTATTTCTTCAACTATAAAAACGTTATTTCTTCAACTATAAAAAACGTTATTTTTTCAACTATAAAAAACGTTATTTTTTCAACTATAGAAAACGTTATTTCTTCAACTATAGAAAACGTTATTTCTTCAACTATAGAAAACGTTATTTCTTCAACTATAGAAAACGTTATTTCTTCAACTATAGAAAACGTTATTTCTTCAACTATAGAAAACGTTATTTCTTCAACTATAGAAAACGTTATTTCTTCAACTATAGAAAACGTTATTTCTTCAACTATAGAAAACGTTCTTTCTTCAACTATAGAAAACGTTATTTCTCCAACTATAGAAAACGTTATTGCTTCAACTATAAAAACGTTATTTCTTCAACTATAGAAAACGTTATTTCTTCAACTATAGAAAACGTTATTTCTTCAACTATAGAAAACGTTATTTCTTCAACTATAGAAAACGTTTTTTCTTCAACTATAGAAAACGTTATTTCTTCAACTATAGAAACGTTATTTCTTCAACTATAGAAAACGTTATTTCTTCAACTATAGAAAACGTTATTTCTTCAACTATAAAAACGTTATTTCTTCAACTATAGAAAACGTTATTTCTTCAACTATAGAAAACGTTATTTCTTCAACTATAGAAAACGTTATTTCTTCAACTATAGAAAACGTTATTTCTTCAACTATAAAAACGTTATTTCTTCCACTATAAAAACGTTATTTTTTCAACTATAAAAAACGTTATTTCTTCAACTATAGAAAACGTTATTTCTTCAACTATAGAAAACCTTATTTCTTCAACTATAGAAAACGTTATTTCTGCAACTATAGAAAACGTTATTTCTGCAACTATAGAAAACGTTATTTCTTCAACTATAGAAAACGTTATTGCTTCAACTATAAAAACGTTATTTCTTCAACTATAGACAACGTTATGTCTTCAACTATAGAAAACGTTATTTCTCCAACTATAGAAAACGTTATTTCTTCAACTATAGAAAACGTTATTTCTTCAACTATAGAAAACGTTATGTCTTCAACTATAGAAAACGTTATTTCTTCAACTATAGAAAACGTTATGTCTTCAACTATAGAAAACGTTATTTCTTCAACTATAGAAAACGTTATTTCTTCAACTATAGAAAACGTTATTTCTCCAACTATAGAAAACGTTATTTCTTCAACTATAGAAAACGTTATTTCTTCAACTATAGAAAACGTTATTTCTTCAACTATAGAAAACGTTATTTCTTCAACTATAGAAAACGTTATTTCTTCAACTATAGAAAACCTTATTTCTTCAACTATAGAAAACGTTATTTCTTCAACTATAGAAAACGTTATTTCTTCAACTATAGAAAACGTTATTTCTTCAACTATAGAAAACGTTATTTCTTCAACTATAGAAAACGTTATTTCTTCAACTATAGAAAACGTTATTTCTTCAACTATAGAAAACGTTATTTCTTCAACTATAGAAAACGTTATGTCTTC
Source organism: Euprymna scolopes (assembly GCF_053919585.1). Classification (NCBI taxonomy): domain Eukaryota; kingdom Metazoa; phylum Mollusca; class Cephalopoda; order Sepiida; family Sepiolidae; genus Euprymna; species Euprymna scolopes. Next base: position 91,970,882 of record NC_136496.1, read on the forward strand.
AACTATAGAAAACGTTATTTCTTCAACTATAAAAACGTTATTTCTTCAACTATAGAAAACGTTATTTCTTCAACTATAGAAAACGTTATTTCTTCAACTATAGAAAACGTTATTTCTGCAACTATAGAAAACGTTATTTCTTCAACTATAGAAAACGTTATTGCTTCAACTATAAAAACGTTATTTCTTCAACTATAGAAAACGTTATTTCTTCAACTATAAAAACGTTATTTCTTCAACTATAGAAAACGTTATTTCTTCAACTATAGAAAACGTTATTTCTTCAACTATAGAAAACGTTATTGCTTCAACTATAAAAACGTTATTTCTTCAACTATAGAAAACGTTATTTTTTCAACTATAGACAACGTTATGTCTTCAACTATAGAAAACGTTATTTCTCCAACTATAGAAAACGTTATTTCTTCAACTATAGAAAACGGTATTTCTTCAACTATAGAAAACGTTATGTCTTCAACTATAGAAAACGTTATTTCTTCCACTATAGAAAACGTTATGTCTTCAACTATAGAAAACGTTATTTCTTCAACTATAGAAAACGTTATTTCTTCAACTATAGAAAACGTTATTTCTCCAACTATAGAAAACGTTATTTCTTCAACTATAGAAAACGTTATTTCTTCAACTATAGAAAACGTTATTTCTTCAACTATAGAAAACGTTATTTCTTCAACTATAGAAAACGTTATTTCTTCAACTATAGAAAACGTTATGTCTTCAACTATAGAAAACGTTATTTCTTCAACTATAGAAAACGTTATCTCTTCAACTATAGAAAACGTTATTTCTTCAACTATAGAAAACGTTATTTCTTCAACTATAGAAAACGTTATTTGTTCAACTATAGAAAACGTTATTTCTTCAACTATAGAAAACGTTATTTCTTTAACTATAAAAAACGTTATTTCTTCAACTATAGAAAACGTTATTTCTTCAACTATAGAAAACGTTATTTCTTTGACTATAGAAAACGTTATTTCTTCAACTATAGAAAACGTTATTTCTTCAACTATAGAAAACGTTATTTCTTCAACTATAGAAAACGTTATTTCTTCAACTATAGAAAACGTTATTTCTTCAACTATAGAAAACGTTATTTCTTCAACTATAGAAAACGTTATTTCTTCAACTATAGAAAACGTTATTTCTTCAACTATAGAAAACGTTATTTCTTCAACTATAGAAAACGTTATTTCTTCAACTATAGAAAACGTTATTTCTTCAACTATAGAAAACGTTATGTCTTCAACTATAGAAAACGTTATTTCTTCAACTATAACAACGTTATTTCTTCAACTATAGAAAACGTTATTTCTTCAACTATAGAAAACGTTATTTCTCCAACTATAGAAAACGTTATTTCTTCAACTATAAAAACGTTATTTCTTCAACTATAGAAAACGTTATTTCTTCAACTATAGAAAACGTTATCTCTCCAACTATAGAAAACGTTATTGCTTCAACTATAAAAACGTTATTTCTTCAACTATAGAAAACGTTATTTCTTCAACTATAGAAAACGTTATTTCTTCAACTATAGAAAACGTTATTTCTTCAACTATAGAAAACGTTATTTCTTCAACTATAGAAAACGTTATTTCTTAAACTATAGAAAACCTTATTTCTTCAACTATAGAAAACGTTATTTCTTCAACTATAGAAAACGTTATTTCTTCAACTATAAAAACGTTATTTCTTCAACTATAGAAAACGTTATTTCTTCAACTAAAAAAACGGTATTTCTTCAACTATAGAAAACGTTATTTCTTCAACTATAGAAAACGTTATTTCTTCAACTATAAAAACGTTATTTCTTCAACTATAAAAAACGTTATTTTTTCAACTATAAAAAACGTTATTTCTTCAACTATAGAAAACGTTATTTCTTCAACTATAGAAAACGTTATTTCTTCAACTATAGAAAACGTTATTTCTTCAACTAAAGAAAACGTTATTTCTTCAACTATAGAAAACGTTATTTCTGCAACTATAGAAAACGTTATTTCTTCAACTATAGAAAACGTTATTGCTTCAACTATAAAAACGTTATTTCTTCAACTATAGAAAACGTTATGTCTTCAACTATAGAAAACGTTATTTCTTCAACTATAGAAAACGTTATTTCTTCAACTATAGAAAACGTTATTTCTCCAACTATCGAAAACCTTATTTCTTCAACTATAGAAAACGTTATTTCTTCAACTATAGAAAACGTTATTTCTTCAACTATAGAAAACGTTATTTCTTCAACTATAGAAAACGTTATGTCTTCAACTATAGAAAACGTTATTTCTTCAACTATAGAAAACGTTATGTCTTCAACTATAGAAAACGTTATTTCTTCAACTATAGAAAACGTTATTTCTTCAACTATAGAAAACGTTATTTCTTCAACTATAGAAAACGTTATTTCTTCAACTATAGAAAACGTTATTTCTTCAACTATAAAAAACGTTATTTCTTCAACTATAGAAAACGTTATTTCTTCAACTATAGAAAACGTTATTTCTTCAACTATAGAAAACGTTATTTCTTCAACTATAGAAAACGTTATTTCTTCAACTATAGAAAACGTTATTTCTTCAACTATAGAAAACGTTATTTCTTCAACTATAGAAAACGTTATTTCTTCAACTATAGAAAACGTTATGTCTTCAACTATAGAAAACGTTATTTCTTCAACTATAAAAACGTTATTTCTTCAACTATAGAAAACGTTATTTCTTCAACTATAGAAAACGTTATTTCTTCAACTATAGAAAACGTTATTTCTTCAACTATAAAAACGTTATTTCTTCAACTATAGAAAACGTTATTTCTTCAACTATAGAAAACGTTATTTCTTCAACTATAGAAAACGTTATTTCTTCAACTATAAAAACGTTATTTCTTCAACTATAGAAAACGTTATTTCTTCAACTATAGAAAACGTTATTTCTTCAACTATAGAAAACGTTATTTCTTCAACTATAGAAAACGTTATTTCTTCAACTATAGAAAACGTTATTTCTTCAACTATAGAAAACCTTATTTCTTCAACTATAGAAAACGTTATTTCTTCAACTATAGAAAACGTTATTTCTTCAACTATAAAAACGTTATTTCTTCAACTATAGAAAACGTTATTTCTTCAACTAAAAAAACGTTATTTCTTCAACTATAGAAAACGTTATTTCTTCAACTATAGAAAACGTTATTTCTTCAACTATAGAAAACGTTATTTCTTCAACTATAAAAAACGTTATTTTTTCAACTATAAAAAACGTTATTTCTTCAACTATAGAAAACGTTATTTCTTCAACTATAGAAAACGTTATTTCTTCAACTATAGAAAACGTTATTTCTTCAACTAAAGAAAACGTTATTTCTTCAACTATAGAAAACGTTATTTCTGCAACTATAGAAAACGTTATTTCTTCAACTATAGAAAACGTTATTGCTTCAACTATAAAAACGTTATTTCTTCAACTATAGAAAACGTTATTTCTTCAACCATAAAAACGTTATTTCTTCAACTATAGAAAACGTTATTTCTTCAACTATAGAAAACGTTATTTCTTCAACTATAGAAAACGTTATTGCTTCAACTATAAAAACGTTATTTCTTCAACTATAGAAAACGTTATTTCTTCAACTATAGAAAACGTTATTTCTTCAACTATAGAAAACGTTATTTCTTCAACTATAAAAAACGTTATTTCTTCAACTATAGAAAACGTTATTTCTTCAACTATAGAAAACCTTATTTCTTCAACTATAGAAAACGTTATTTCTTCAACTATAGAAAACGTTATTTCTTCAACTATAGAAAACGTTATTTCTTCAACTATAAAAACGTTATTTCTTCAACTATAGAAAACGTTATTTCTTCAACTATAGAAAACGTTATTTCTTCAACTATAGAAAACGTTATTTCTTCAACTATAAAAACGTTATTTCTTCAACTATAGAAAACGTTATTTCTTCAACTATAGAAAACGTTATTTCTTCAATTATAGAAAACGTTATTTCTTCAACTATAAAAACGTTATTTCTTCAACTATAGAAAACGTTATTTCTTCAACTATAGAAAACGTTATTTCTTCAACTATAGAAAACGTTATTTCTTCGACTATAAAAACGTTATTTCTTCAACTATAGAAAGCGTTATGTCTTCAACTATAGAAAACGTTATGTCTTCAACTATAGAGCGCAATTTAATTTATGGAGGGCACTTGTACATGTACTATTAAGATCACTTTATGTTGAGCTGCACGGATGTTAAACGGGGTGCGTTATTTGTCGACCTTCATGGTCACGCCTTTCCCCCAACCCGTGTTCACAGCGATGCATCTCAAATGCGTTATGTCTTAATAACATCCATATGCAGAATTGTACTGTAAAACTCATTTAGTTGAAAAAAAAATTAAAGAGTTTTACAGAGAAGTGCCAATGATACGGTCCAATAATTAGACCGGATAAGAGGACTCGTCACCCGCACTCAATAGCAAGTGTGCCATTTTCAGCAAGATTACCGCTTTTATTAATGATGATGATGATGATGATGATGATGATAATAATAATAATAATCATCATCATCAGCAGCAGCAGCAGCGACCCTGCTATGTTAACAGCTTTTGCAACCACGGCTCTCCAAATTGTAGAGTTATGATAACTTCGAGGATGCATGTAAAGACAGTAGTTCCTCACGAGAAAAATGTTCGACTAATCGTGGAAATCAAACAGAAAAATAAAAGAGTAAACTCTGTCGTATTTAATCAAACGTGCCTTGATAATGATTTGCTGACAAAATGCGCAATATGAAACATGCTTCGTTGAACAGCAGGGATAATTTCTGTTTGTTTTTTTTGGGGTTTTTTTTTGCGATCAGTCATTTCCATTTGGCGGGCCAATGTCTGAACGCTCTGTTCAAGTGTAAAAAGAACTTCGCCATAGCCAGGAACGTTTTCAACTCTCGTGAGTCATGTTCAGACACGTGATGAATTTTAAAAAATGCGTTTAAGGAATTCATTGAAAATGCCGAAAAAATCATAATATATATATATGATATAATATATATACAATATATATAATATATATGTAATATAATATATATATAATATACATAATATATAACATATACATAATATATAATATATATAATAATAATATATAATATAATAATATATAATATATATAATATAATATATATAATATATATATAATATACATGTAATATATATAATGCATATAATATATATGTATAAATAATATATATGTAATATAACATATAAATGATATATAACATATACATAATATATAGCATATACATAATATATAACATATATAAATAATATACAACATATATATAAATAATATATAACATATATATATAATATTAACATATATATAATATATAATATATATATAATATGTATATAATGTAATATAATAAAATGTATATATAATATGCATATAATATATATCGATAATATAGAATGTATATAATATATACCTATAATATATCTATATATATCTATGCTATATATATAATATATATAATATATATATATATATATCTATAATATATATATATTTATAATATATATGTATTTATAATATATATATATATGTTATATATATATATATATTTATAATATATATATATTTATAATATATTTCTATAATATATATATATATATATATATATTATCTATCTATCTATCTCTCTCTCTCTCTCTCTCTCTCTCTCTCTCTCTCTATATATATATATATATATATATATATATATATATAATTGAATGCTTTTCAAGTTTCGTGATAAAAATGTGCTGCAGTTTACTTCAATTTTCTAAGAATTAAGAAATAGTAAATGAAATTCATTGCTATATGATACTTCAAGTATATTAAGTTGAGTTTACGATATATTTCAAGTAAGAATTGTTAAATATTATTATCATTAACAAAACATTGAAAATAAATTAAATCTACTCTTACTTGTTAGATATTTATTACCTAAGTTATCATCTACAGAAATCATACATTTATGTAAAATACAGTTTTTTTTATTTATTCATTGAATGAGTCTCATTGCAGTTTCTATTTTCATCAATTGAGCTATCGGGCGCTGCCATTGTATTCAATAAGCGATCACGAAACCCTACAAGTTCTGTAGCTTCTTTATGATTATATCTCTTCGGAGTGACATTGCTTGCAAAACATAATTGTTACTAAATAAGGACTTTACTCTAGAAATTTTATAACCGTCTCCATAGACTTTTCTGCATCATCCCGTGATATTGCTTCATCATTGCTTAGTTATTTACATTAGGGTCAAGAGAATGGGATCTGTCGCTATTTTCATCACCATTACTGCCTTCAGGACATTGATCAGTAGATTCCTCATCTTGTTGCACCCACATTTAAACATCATTTGCATTAAGTTATTTAAGAACAGCGTGGTTGCTCGGTAATCGTTTGGTTTCAAGAATTTTTTCTAGACCAGATGTATTCTCTGATTCTTTCAGTTCAGAAGCCTTTGGCGATGGGCATAATTTACCCCATGCTTTTGTTAATGTGCTTGCTCGAACTTGATTCCATGCACTTGCGAGAGAAAATATGGCATCTTTGATAGTAAAATGGCGCTGAAAATCGCTTATACTCACGGTACTATTTATCATATTCATCATGAAATCATTTCTGTAGAAACATTTTAAGTTCCAAATAATCCCTTGATCCATAGGTTGGATAAGAGAAGTCACATTAGGTGGTAAGTAGCACACAAAAATATTCCCGCAAGATGACACTAGTTCTGACTCAAGAGGATGTGCTCAATAATTGTCCAACAGAAGCAAGGTCTTTGATTCAGGTTTACCTAATTCAAGAAAACCCCACTGGACAACTGGCACAAATTTTTGCAAAAAACATTTTTTAAACAACTGTTGATTCATTCATCAATTTCATGAAGAATAATACGTCAATGGCAAAGGCGAAAATCCTTTCAATGCTCGGGGACACTTTGATTTGCCGATGACAAGAAGCTTAATTTTATGAGAAGCATACCATCACTGTTAGTCTTTGTTTATTTAATTTGAATCCTTTTATTTTCTGCTCCTCGTATCCGACTAATGTTTTTGTAGGTAAGCACTTCCAATTTTCTCCACTTTTATCAGCGTTCTAAACTTCCTCCGGTGTGAACCATAATCGGCAATTATCGTCTTGAATTTGTCACAATAATTTGATGCTGCATGTGTATCAGCAGACCGTTGTTCGCCTGACATTGTTAATTGTCTTATACCATATCTACTCTTAAAGCTCCTAAGCCAGCCTCCACTAAATTTCATATCTTCTGCGATATTCAACTCTTCCTTAAGAGATTTTGCTTTAGCAATTAACATGGGCCCAGATATTGCTACACCTTCATTCCGTTTTGCTACAAACACTCATGCAATATTCGATCAAATCAACTTGATTTGGTCTGAGAAGAGTTCTTCTTTTGACATGTTTTTTATTTGGAGAGAAAGGAGAAGCCTTCAATATTTCATCCTTTTTCTTTTTGATGTAAAATAGTGTACTTCTCCCAATCTTATAATCTCTCAATAGTGCGCTATTTTCAACTCCAGCATCTAATTTTTCTATAATTTGACGTTTTTCGAGTAAAGTCAGTATCACTTGTTTCCTTTTGGAGTTGCAAGCCATTGTGATGGGTTGTTTTACACTATTTTAAATATAGCAATCTGAAAAAATATTTACAGTTAGTGTAAATTAATTATCAATAGCTAATCTACATTACATAGTACCAATATTAATATTTCTGCGCAGTATCTGACTAAACCATGTAAACAGTTTTACTGAAACTCCGCATCAAATATGCTAATACAATTTCAATGACGAGACAGTTCAAATTTAGAGAAAGTCCAGGTAAAAAAGTCCAAATGAGAGTAAGTCCAACTTTAGAGGAAGTTCAAATTAAAGGAGTGTTACTGTATATATCATATATATATATATATATTATATAATATATATATATATATGATGTGATATATATATACATATATAAATATATATATATATATAAATATATATATATACATATATATATAAATATATATATATATATATATATATTATAGATATATATGCATTAACAAAATCAAGACTTCAAAAAAGGAATTGATAGCAACAAAAAGGGTATTTCATTGTAAGTTACAATTGTTTCAATACCAGTTGGACAATTTAAAGCATTATGGCGTTTGAAAATTTTCACATAACCAGCATTTCTTAAGACTTCTTGAAAAAAACACACTTTGACAATAGAACATTGTTTAAAGAAAATTCCCTTAACGGAATATGATATATATATATATATATATATATATATATATATATATATATATATATATATATATATATATATATATATATGATATATGATATATATATATATATATATATATATGATATATATATGATATATATACATGATATATATATATATATGATATATATATGATATATATATATGATATATATATATATATTTTTTTTTTTAATTACATTTTCACCCCAAACAAGGCACATTGCCACTTTAATGTAGGGGGCTACTATCAGGGGAAACATCTACTGGGGTACTATGTAGGGATTAGGGCAGCGAGATGTTAGTTCACGTTGCACTTGAACTTATGCATGTCAGTACAGTTGGGGAAGCAGTGACCTGGAATGGAATTCCAAAGTCTAGCAGTTCTGGGGAAGAAACTACTGGAGTAGAAAGATCTTTTACATCTAGGGATCTCTACAGTGTGGGGGTGGGATTTTGTAGCTTGTCGGGTCTGTCGAGGGTGTTCACGTCGTGGGGGCACGAGTGCTTGCAGTTCTTCAGAGCATTCACCATTATAATACTTGTAGAACAGGCAGAGGGATGCAACGTTTCGACGATGGGACAGAGGCTGAAGTTTTGATGCCAGTTTAGGGCCTATCAGATTTGCGACTCTCTTTCGAACCCTGTCAAGGAGCGAGAGACTAGTAGCCGATGCACCGGCCCAAATGTGACAGCAATACTCCATACATGGGCGAATAGTTGCCTTATAGAGGTACAGGATACTTTCGGGTGTTAGAAGTTTTCTAGCACGGTAGAGAGAGCCCACCTTCCTCGCAGCGGCCCTGGCAATGCCCTCGATGTAATTGTTCCAGCTCATGTTTCCTGTGAACGTTAGGCCAAGGAGCTTGAAAGACGTACTCTCAGCTAAAGAGTTGTTGGCCATTGCTATAGGTGGTAGAGAAGGTTTCTTGTAATTATTGAATGAAACCAGTTTTGTCTTGGTGGCATTGAACGTTACCATCCATTTTTGTCCCCATTCCACTACTGATTTGAGGTCATCCTCTAGTGTTTCTGCCATTACTTTAGATATATGTTCATTTGTTTTCCTGTCGTGCCTGCTATAGAGTGTGGTGTCATCAGCATATATACCCATCTCAGAGGCAATTTTGTCGGGGAGGTCATTTATGAATATCAGGAACAGCAGAGGACCAAGGATAGATCCCTGGGGCACTCCCGCATTTATATTATATTGTTTAGACGTACGACCGTCGAGGACAACCTGGATTTTTCTCTTATCTAAGAAGGATTTAATTATGTTAAGTACTCTACCAGTGATACCGTAAGATCTAATCTTCCTGAGGAGACCCTCATGCCATACCCTGTCAAAAGCCTTAGATATATCTAGAGCTACCGCTCTGCCCTCTCCCGCTTTGTCCAGTGAATGGTATATGTGTTCAGAGATTACAGTGAGGATGTCTGCCGTGGAACGGGCTTGTCTAAATCCATATTGATGGTTGGTCAGAAGTTTAGCATCTGTAAGGTGCTGGACTAGAGCATGGTTAATTAAGGTCTCAAATATTTTGGCAAAAAGTGGGAGGAGGCTAATAGGGCGATAATTTAATGGGTCAGTTCTTTCGCCAGAATTCTTGAATACTGGTACCACAGAAGCAGTTTTCCAACAGCTCGGAAAGCAAGATTCATTATATATATGATATATATATATGATATATATATACATATCAGAGAGGCGGTAGCACTCTCTATATAGGGATGGCCCGTACACGCCTATATACGCCTACAAAACAAAACTATCCAAATCTCAACTAAAATCAACTTATAAGTTTCAAAAAGCACATATTCTTACAGAGAAGTGTCTTAAGAATCCAGCGAGTGTCAGAACGTCGGTTAAAATGTCAAAAGAGAGAAAAAAACAGGGTACAAAAATGGCCAATTGTTCTTCTTTCTTCTTTCTTCTTTCTTCTTCTTTCTTTCTTTTGAGACGATGTATCTCGGTGTACGAACGGTCTCTGACAGCAGTTCAAGCATCAATCGACTGCTCTTTACACGGAGAAGTGCAGTGACCCATCGCTTTTTAGCTAACTCCATAATTAAATAAGATTACGTGTAATAACAAGTTTTAAACACTATATACCCAATGTAGACAGACCACTTCGAACACGGAACTTCTCTCAAAAGGGACAGCTCCAAATAATACACCGGATGCTCACAGACGTTCCAGTTTGCCAGTGGCCTATATTTCTTGGACGCTGAATATTTGAGGTGAACGTTAAGGTTTTTTCTTTAAACAGTAACCCACCAGCGTTAATGAAACCACGAAATCTTTATCTCAGTTGATCAAAATTGTTATAAGAGTAACCTATCAGCAAGTACGATGTCAAAAAACAATGTAATAAAAACAAATAATTCTTCAGATTTTGGACTGTAAAATATGTACAAAATGTCAATGCTGTGACCAGGATTCGAACCTAGGTTAGCACGGCCACAACGTGGGGTCCTAA
>NC_136496.1:91986717-91994217 GCF_053919585.1 Euprymna scolopes
TTTTATCCCCCTTTTTTAAATTCAATTTTCCCCTTTTTATTTTATTCACTTTCCTTAGTTTCCTCATCCAGCTTTTCTGAAGTTTTCATCTTTGCTTTTTTTTTTGTTTTTTTAAATACACATTTTATTGTGCCTCCCCCCCCCTTTTTTTTCGGAATACGAGGAATTTCATTTTTTCGGAAAAAGAAATCGCATTTTCTTTTCTCGCAAATTTCGATTTCATTTCGTTCGTTCTGTTAGAAACAGTGCATTGTCATAAAAAATGATATATTTTAATTCACTTCAATTCATATAACAAAAAATAAAACAATTGTACTTCAGTTTGCATGTAAGGAAAGGGTGATAGATGTTTATACTGAAACGAAAAATATAGTAGCTTAGAACGTGTCCAAATGCACCTTCAATTGTTGCGTTGTTATCGCATTTATTACCTCCCTTAGAAAGTTTATTCCAAGGTCCTAATTGCACCTTATCTTTCATGAGATCAGAGTTGGACACAAGATCGTTTTTTTTTTGTTTTTTTTTAATTATTATTATTATTATTATTATTATTATTATTATTATTATTATTTTTTATTTTTATTTTATTTTTTTTTTTTATGTGGTGAAATGCAGCTCTCCAAAACCTGGATTGAAATAAAAAAAAGAATAAAATAAAAATTGACCCAGTCTATAAGGATTTCTCCTTCATTGACTCAGACAAAAAAAAAGGCGAAGTATATAATCACAACAGAAACTACGCTTTCCTCCTAGATATAAATCAAATGAGGACTATAACGTTTACATACGAAATTGATCCTTTTTATAATGAGAGTTCGCTATGAAAACCTTACAAGTCAGAAGAACTAACCCCACTGTGGCCCATAGAAGGAATATTATCGATTTTCTAGAAGAGCCAATTAATCAAAAATAAAGAAATAAAGAAATAAAAATAAGGAAAAAATAAAATTATAAAATAATAAAAGGGTAAAAAATAAATACACAGCCAAGGAATGTTACTAAATACAAGCTAAGTTACTCTTCTACCAACGTGGATAAGATTTTTTTTTAAACTTATTTCAAAGTAAAAACGTAAGAACGAAAAACAAAATGGTGGTCTCATTAGAAACCTAGTCGAGCCTTGATAATCGCTTAAAAATCGAAATTTAAAAAGATATTGATAAAACACATTTAGTAAATGTCACAAATCGTTTGAAAATGAAATATTCTAACCGTATTTTTAGTTTTCGATTTTTGAGCGATTATCGAGGCTTGACTACCTGACGGTGACAGGAACCATAAAAATACAAGAGGCTAAAAATTGTATGTAAAATATTTATATAAAAACTTCTATATCTTTACACTCTTAATCCTTTTTTCTGTCTTTCTCTCTTTTCCACTGCTCCGTTTTTTGCACAATCCTCAATTCCACCCAGCCCATTCCTCTTTCTTAATTTAATTAATAGACCACAAGTCAACAACACATTTGTTTCTTCGGTTTTCTTTTTTTTTCAGCTGATTTAGGACGAATCTGATGAGCTGAATCAAAAACTCACTTTTTTTTTTTGCTCAATCTGATCAAGTTTTTGAGCTATGGCCACATGTCGATTTTTTTTTTTTTTTTACATTTTTGTTCACATGTACGCATGCGTGGAGCACTTAAGTTGATGACAGTGAAATGGGTCCTGGACATAACCATAAACTATATCCGATGGTGAGGCCCCAGCTTGCGGGCTTTGGGGAGTGTGGAACCACCCTTTAATTCCGATTGCTCCCATGTCCACTCTATAAGGGTCCCAACTATGGGTTAAATAGAAACTGAACTGAAAAAAAAAATCAAATATATTCTATTAAAATAATTTTCTTCAAAATCACTGGATTCGGCATTAAATAACCCGAAAATGGTTGATATGCCGTAAAATAAAAACAAAAACAACCAACAACCAACCGACAGTAAAATGCCATGTCGAATAATTGTTTTGATTATTTTAATGACAAGAAGTATTCAGGTCCAATTATTTTAACACATTATTAAAAAAAAAAAGTAAACCTTTTCGCTGCTCAGCAAAACGAACACCACTTGACTATTTTCTTCTTTTTAATTTTTGCATTCTACAAATATGCAGGGCGAACCTGTACGAGAGTGACCACCTCCTAAAAATAGTGTTTTATACCACTATTTTAAAAAAGGTTTTCTTTTATTATTTTATAGACTCAAGTATTATATTATCAGAAAAAAATTCTGAAAAAAAAAAAAAAATGACTTTTAATAGGGGGTTCACTTTCTCATTACAACGTTCTAATCACGTGACACGTTGAGAAAGAAATGGACAGTAAGTCAGGTAGCAATGAAGTAGAAGGTTTAACGAGAAAGTGAACCCCCATTCTTAAAAATCATTTTTTTTTCTGTTAATATGATACTTAAGTTTAATCTATGATAATCGTCGGGGGGACAAAATTGTAAAACACGCATTCTTAGGGGGTGGGCAGTCTTGTCTTGTACAGGTCCGCTATATGTACGCCACAGGCTCTTCTAATGGCAAGTTTTTTTTTTTTTTTTCATATAAACATAAACTTTACTGCTCTTGCGGAATGCAGGTCAACTTTGAACCTGTTAGAGCCTCGCATATGAGTTAAATAGTAACTATCGTTTACAGATTATTTGTTTACAAAATACACGCCTACAAAACAAATTAATCTCCATACGCATCGAGCACAAGACAAGTGTACGATTTCGGCCTAAAAATGAATGACCGAGAGTTGACATGCTGTAAACCCCGACAACCACCAACTATCCAACTTCCATTGCTATTTTCTGACTTCTCCCCCCCCCCTCGTAACCCACTCCTTTTTATTTTGGAATCCTTGAGAAATACTCTCGCCAATTCGTCTCCTATTTCATGCTGGACTCTCCAGAGACGCCGGTGTCAAAACACTGGCCAATCCCTTTTCGGCAGCACCGTTAAGAACAACGCCGGTAGTTACAGTCAGCATTTTGAACTGGCCTTTTTTTTTTTAATGTCCCCTTCCACGTGCTTGGTATCCATGCAGCGTTCTGCTTTCCTTTCTTACTTATTCAAAGTTTGGGGGTTATTTTTTAAGCCTTTATCTGTGTGCCTGTACGAGGTTCTATTAAAATATGTCCCTCTTCAAAACAAATAAATAAATAGAATAAAATGAAAATAAAAGAAAGTATTTCATCTTTTTTAGAGGCTCCCCGTAATACCCCTTCCTATTCACACCCTCGAACTTTCGACAGATATTTTCATTCTTTGTTTCACTCGCTTTTTAAATTAACTTCCGGTTGTAGTTTTTTCTTCTGTCCCCTCCGCCATGTTGTTTTTCAGCTTTCTTTTATCATTATTTTAACAGATTACGCTTTAGCTGGAGTTCATTTCGCTTCAGCCTCAATGCCAAACAGATTCTATGCCATTATCGGGATGGCTTCTTCTCTACTTACTCAAAGATGACTTTAACCCGTAGGCTACGATATTATTTTTACACACATTGCCTACGATGGATGCGAATTTTTTCACATCACATAAAACCAAGTCTAAGAGTCTTTGAAAAATAATTTTTTTTATCAAAAAAAACAATACAAACATTCAAGCATAGGTTTCATTCATTGATTAACGCAGTTAAGGCAAAGAAGAGTTCCATAGTCCTTGGACTCACCATTGTTGCAGATGTTTTTAATAAAATAACGAGTTTTTTGTTTTTTTGTTTTTTTAAATTCAATTTTCACCCCAAACAAGGCACAGTGCCACTTTGAAGCAGGGGGTTACTATCAGGGACTTAATTAGCGGGGTCATTATGAAGGGAGATGAGTAGAAAGATGTTTGTTAACATTACACTTGAACTTCTGCATATCATTGCAGTTGGGAAAGCAGAATCCCGGAAGGGAGTTCCAAAGACCCGCAGTTCTGGGGAAGAAACTATTGGAGTAAAAGGCTTTCTTGCACCTAGGGATCTCTACTGTAAAGGGATGAGACTTAGTAGCTTGTCGGGTTTGTCGGGGGTAGTTACATCGGGGAGGTACAAGTGTTTGCAGTTCGTCAGAGCATTCACCATTGAAGTATTTGTAGAACAGGCAGAGGGATGCAACATCTCGTCGATGGGACAGAGGCTGAAGCCTAGATGACAGTTCAGGACCTATCAGGTTGGCGACTCTCTTTTGAACCCTGTACAGGAGCGAGACACAAGAAGCAGATGCACCAGCCCAGATGTGACAACAGTACTCCATACATGGGCGAATGGTTGCCTTATAGAGGTATATGATACTGTCAGGCGTAAGTAGTTTTCTAGCACGGTAGAGGGAGCCAACCTTCCTTGCAGCAGCTTTGGCAATGCTCTCAATGTATCTATTCCAGTTCATATTCCCTGTAAACGTTAGGCCGAGGAGTTTAAAAGAAGTACTTTCAGGTAATGTGTTCTTGGCCATTGCTATTGGTGGTAGAGAAGGTTTCTTGTAGTTATTGAAGGAAACAAGCTTAGTCTTAGCAGCATTGAATGTGACCAACCATAATAACCAGTGTAGCCTAAGGATTAATAATACACACATCTAGAGGTTTCATCCTCCCAGGCCTTATTCCTCGTCTTTCATGTGCATACATATAAAAATAGAAATAAATGAAACATTAAGAGAACAGAAAGGTCATCATTTAGCAAGTTCTAACTACAGATGTTCATAGTATGAATTAGGCACCTCCAAAATTCACCACATAATTACCCCCTCCATATGTAACACGATGTAACTTTATTATAAGTTAATATTATCAATATAACTTTTGTACCATTTAAAAGAAGGACAAAATAAACTAGTAATAATTAAAAAAATTTCTTTTCATCGTAAGAAAATAATTAAATTGCAAAACGAAAATCGTGTTTACACAATTGGCACTTTAAAATAACGTTTCCATGTAGTAAGCATTCTGAACGTGAAAACATACCCGTGTTTAATAAATCTAGTAAAAATCAACTAATGGTTCGATTTTAATAAAATTTTCGATACTTATCCATTTTAGAATGAAATTACATATACAATGCAGTTTCCGTAAAATATACGAGGGGAAATATATTTTTAGTGCGCCCCCCCCCTGTTTATTTTTTTCGAATTTTGAACAAAATATATTTACATCGATCGAAATTTCTATTCATTATGAAACATAAGAGTTCAGATAAAAAAAAACCTTTTTTTTTTTTAAATTTAAATACACATATTGAACAAAAACTTACCTTGAAGCTCAATTCAAAAATTGATATAAATTTAATATTGTTTTTTTTTTCTTTTCATATAGCGTTTTCTCTAATTATTATATACTATAATCAGTTGAATTGCCAAGAACAGGAAACTCCCTAAAAATTAATTAATTTTTAAAAGATTAAAAAACGATTAAAATTCCATTATTTCAAAATCTTCCGTTACAACATAGATTTTTAATTGTGTTTATTTTTTTTTAATATTAAGTTTTAATATAAACATGGCTCTTGCCAACTATTTTATCACCAGATTAAAACCGATTCAAAAAATTATTGCACAAAAAATAAACATTTGTAGACCCACTACGATATCTAGTTTGTCTCTTTTTACCAAACAAAAGTATGGAAGCTGGTAATTAACCAAATGAACACTCGTACATATTTAGTAAAACCGTATTTTATATTTAACATACAAACGTTTATAATATTAATCATTAAACTGTGTTATAATTTTGTTAGGTTTTCAGATTTACAAATATTAATTATTAATTGCAGTTTAAAGAAGATAAACAAAAGTTTTAAAAAATCATTAAGTCGCTTCTACTTTTCCATAGTTTGTATAGTTAACACAAGTCTGACGTCACAGAATCATGCGCTCCTTTCTTCACAATCGTTTGGCTGAGACTAGTGAATAATATGAGTATATAAGTAATATACTTATATGAGTATGTGGCAACGTGGTATTGTGTATGTGTGTTGGTTTACCTTGTTCTTCTTAGT
The DNA here is from genome assembly GCF_053919585.1 of Euprymna scolopes. Lineage (NCBI taxonomy): Eukaryota > Metazoa > Mollusca > Cephalopoda > Sepiida > Sepiolidae > Euprymna > Euprymna scolopes. The sequence continues at coordinate 91,992,676 of NC_136496.1, forward strand.
GCGTATATAGTTGTGAGTAGTAGTTACGACTCTCGCTAGTGTGCAGGTATGTGAGCGCGAGATGAAGAATGTTTGTTTGTGAAGCAATGAGCCCTTTTCAACTTGTCACTCCCATTGGCCAAAGGCATGGAAAAAGTTGTTGGGGTATGTTCTTGAAGTCCTGTTTGATGTTTCTGCCGGCTTGAGAATTCTCTTTGTTTATTTTATAGGGGATTCTACGTTTGCGGTGGCTTATTCTTTCACATATATGTGTTACTTTTGAGGTTTGAAACGATTTTCATTGGTTGAAAATACTTTGAGTTAATACGTTGCTGTGAAAACTTACACACTTACTTGCTTTTCGAGAGAGAAAGAGAGCGAATTCGAATGAGGATGGGGCACTCTGACCTGCAAAAAATACCTGGAAATTTCCGTAGGCATTCCCCGATAAGTGCACGTTAGGCGAGTAGCAATAAACTAATCCCTTTTCTTAAACAGAAAAAGCAAAGCCTGGGAGGGCGAATGTTCGAGAAGTTGGCATACTTAGACTGTTTACATAGCAAGAGCTTTTTACAGAACAGGTCGCTAGCCTGAAGCCAAGCCATTTAACATTTCAAAAAGAGGTTGTAAGTGGAGGAAGTCTCCAGTAAAGTTTCAAATCGATCATTATGTGGGTCACCTTTAACACTTGGAGCTTTAAATCAAGTTTCCATTTTGTTATTTAATTTATTATTTTATTCTTATTACAAAAAATACAGTAAAAAATTTCGATTTGTCAATATTAATAATCGATAACAAATGACAAGTTAATCTTTTTTTTATTAATAAAACAAAGAAACTTATATTTAAACGTTATTTGTTATTTTTTTGTTTTTTATTTAATAACGAAATATTGAACAATAATATTCTGCAAGCGACTTCGTAGCTGGCTCAAACATACCCTAAGATTGGTCCCAGATAGACTTGCCAACCAAGTGATATAATGGAACAGTGAGGGGGAAAAAGAGGAAGACCAAAAATGCACTGGACACGAGAAGAAACTGAAGGAACTTTATGGATCTGGCTTCACAGAAAAAAATTATTTTATATTTTTACTGCTTTGTGCGACGCTGCACTAAGTAATTTCTCTAGTTCTTATGTTGCATCATCTGCACTATCATAAATATTTATGAATTAACTCCCCTTTCTCCCGGTTTTACAAATAACTGGCCACCATCATGCTTCGTGGTCGTCATTTATAGTGATGTGTGTGTGTGTATGTGTGTGTGTGTGTGTGTGTGTGTGTGTGTGTGTGTGTGTGTGTGTGTGTAATTATAGTTTTTCAGTTTCTTTAATCATAGTCTCGGAGTATTTCTTTTGCTCAGTTTATAAACAGCTCTGAATATCTCATCAAGGCTAAAGACCATGTGTTTGCTAATTTTAGTAGGTTTCTGCTATTAGGTTGATGAGAAAATTCTTGCCGAATTTTTAATTTTGATTTCAAATGATATATTTTCAAATAACTTTTCATTATAATACCTTTACTTTATATATTATTTTAAAGATCGTTTTTCAGTTAAATTA
>NC_136496.1:91999217-92024217 GCF_053919585.1 Euprymna scolopes
AAACTAATCCTAATATGTAAATATTAATAATAAAATGTTACAAAAACTAATCCTAATAAGTAAATATTAATAATAAAATGTTACAAAAACTAATCCTAATAAGTAAATATTAATAATAAAATGTTACAAAAACTAATCCTAATAAGTAAATATTAATAATAAAATGTTACAAAAACTAATCCTAATAAGTAAATATTAATAATAAAATGTTACAAAAACTAATCCTAATAAGTAAATATTAATAATAAAATATTACAAAAACTAATCCTAATAAGTAAATATTAATAATAAAATGTTACAAAAACTAATCCTAATAAGTAAATATTAATAATAAAATGTTACAAAAACTAATCCTAATAAGTAAATATTAATAATAAAATGTTACAAAAACTAATCCTAATAAGTAAATATTAATAATAAAATATTACAAAAACTAATCCTTAAAAGCAAATATTAATAATAAAATGTTACAAAAATTAATCCTAATAAGTAAATATTAATAATAAAATATTACAAAAACAAACTGGAGACAGCACTGAAAAATAACGACAAAATTCCCTGGGACACGGATGTACAAACACACAAACTCATTCAAGCAAGACGACTGGAGTCTTAATAATTAACAAGAAGGAAATAGATTGTCAATATGTAGATTTAGCCGTCTCAGCAGACCACATGGTGAAGATCAAAGACATAGAACAACAAGGCAAATATGTGGAATTTGCTAGAGAACTGAAAGGAATATGGAACCTAAAGAAAAGTAATATAACAGCAATAATTGCAGGAACACTAGCAACATTCCCAAAGAATTTAAAAACAAGAGTGGGAGAAATTGGAATCAAGAGGAAGACCTTAGATTATACAACTGACATTAATGATGAAAACAAAAAAAAAATTAAGGAAAACCCTGGAGTGCAGAAATTGATCCACATAAGCTACAAAAGTTGTCATATAAGAATACAATGATAATAAAACAAAGATAGAGGAACACCACCTAGAACCACCTAGAACCAAGAAAACTGAAACCGATATTTATAAGTTAACTCCGTCTTACTTACCCCCCAAAAGCATAGTGTTGACATCGACCAGCACCACACCAAATGTTCGAGAAGGCTCAAGGAGGATGGAAAACCTGAGGAGAGAAAGCACTAATAAGATCTCAATTGGATGATTGAAAAGGGAACTGATACTTTGGTGATGCTTATGGCTACCATAATTTCATTGAAGACCAATGATCAGTTCCAACGAGAAGTCGATGGCAAACAGAGATAGAGAGTACTAAAAATCTGGAGAGACTTGGACTCCATTGAACTAAGCTTCTTTCCTAGAACTGTGGAACTCTGTTTCGCTTGCCTGCTTTCCAGTTGACTACAATATGGTCGTCTTCAAGTCCTATGTAAACAAATCCCTGCTAAGCCGTCTCCTTAAATAATCAAATTATATCCAATTCTCACTACTAACGATTACTACGCTGTTGTCCTGATGACTGCCGTACACCTATTAACCCTTATCCTCGAGTGGCCTTAAATAATAATCCACTTGTAAAAAGAAACTTCAAGGAACACTACTAGTTTTCAGTAAATAATCTGTGAGGATAACCTGCGTGAGAACTCCTACAGAGTACACATCAATAATATAAAAATATAGCAAAAACTCAATTCGTTGTTTGAAAATATTCTCGCTTATTGTCTATTTAATAGACTAAATAGACAGTTATGGGTATATTTTTGCTGGAAATATGTTCTTAGTTGAGGTATTTTATGGTTTAAAGAAACGTACATTGCTAGATGGCATGATGATTTTTTTATAAGAAAATATAATTCGGTTTAGAATGATTATTACGTAGTGCCAACTTTTGTGTGGAATTAATGACACGCGACATTATTTGAATAGCGCAACAATAGGTACAACTAAAAACAACAGGAAAAGCGACAGCAACGAAACAGCATGTTTATTTGGAATAATTCGAACGTGGACACGTACGAACAAGCAGAAATATGAATAGAATAAATCGAGAATCAGTGAATAAGTAAAATCAGTTCTTCTTAAATGTGGTCATTTCAAGAAGCTTTGATGACGTGTACAATGTATGTCACGCGGAAGATGTTAAGCTTTCGTGACGAATTACTTGTACTGGATTTGAAAGAACAAAATAAATTGATGACAATGAAATTGTATGGCATGAATTCATTTCTTAAATCTTGTTTATTTTGGCAAAGAAAGAAGGAAGCTTAAAACATCAGTCAAGAAACAACAGTTGAATGGTATCTTTTTATGTCGCCTTAATATTTTTTTTTTACACGTCTCGTTGAATCGGCATCATCGCGTGTATCACGCGCACAATACTTTCCAGTGTAGCTTACTTGCAATAAGTACTTTATCTACTCATGTTTTTAGCACTTTTCAATTAAATATCAAAGCAAGTAATTACGAGGAGCGTCCCAAAAGTAATGCCTCCGACTTTTTTATGCCGTCCAAATGGAGCATACGTGACTTCAAATTGCATTGCTATGATGACTGAACTAATGCATTCGTGATCAGAAAGTTTCATCTCTCTGTTGCAGATATTGACAGCGCGAGAGTCTAAGAAAACAAAGCCTGTCATGGTTGTCATGTGCGTCAGGAGCAGAGATGAATCTCACCATGCAGAAAAAAATTGAATGGATCAACATTCACTGGCGTCTGTTGAACGTTTACGAAGTGAATACAGTTAACGCTAGCACAGGTGAGAGATGGGTTCGTCGATTTCAGAACGGCAGCAGAGATTAGAATAGTCAAAACGCGCCCCGGGCGCCCATTCAACGCTCTATACCATTGGTAGCAAAAGTTTATTAGGAATGGTGATGATTATATAAAAGAATAAATTGGGGAATACAAAAGGTTGCTTGTCTCAATATTACAACTCCCATCTTCGTAACTCTTCAACTTTTTTAGTTAAAAAATAAGATGCATTACTTTTGGAACAACTTTGTCTATCTATCTCGCTATCTATCTCTCTATCTATCTGTATATATATATATAAAAGTGAATGTGTCTGTGTGTCTGTCTTTGTACATTTTCCTATGCAATAACTCTGTCAATTTTTAGTCTACAGACACGAAATTTGATATACAGGGTACGGAGATTTGGGGAAATCTTTGATCGGTTTTCGGCCAGAAATTTGGCTGTTAAGGGGTCAAAGTTCAACGATTTTACCTTTGAGAACTCCACCAAACTCCTCCGACAATTTTGGGTCTAAAGACTTGGAATTTTATATAAAGGTTCCCTGGACATGGATCTAACTTAATAACTTCATTTGAGCCCAAAACAATAAATGTTAACGGATCATAATAGGGGTCAAAGTTTAAAAAAAATTGACCTCTGCGGTCTCTACCAAATTACTCAGATAATTTCTGGTCTAAACATTTGAAATTTTACATAAAGTATTCAGAGATTTTTTTTTTTGCTCAACACACACCTCCAAACACCAGGGCAACGCCGGGCACCCATGCTGGTATATATATATATATATATATATATATATATATATATATATATATGTGTGTGTGTGTGTGTGTGTGTGTGTGTGTGTGTGTGTGTGTGTGTGTGTGTGTGTGTGTGTGTGTTATATACAGCACAATGATCATAGAACATTAGTTTCTGTTTATATACAGATTTTGTTTATTATGATATTTTAGCCAGCTAGCACTTTCTTCACAAAATATTACACATCAGCTTCTCGTGTTATGGGTGCCAAGCGTTTCTACAGTAAAGCGAACAAGTCTAAACACAAGCGAGTATAAAAACGACATATTAATCAAAACATGTGGAAGTACGTTATTACATCTAAAAGCAATTTAAAATATCTGTTTTCATATTAAATTGACATAAAACAATAAATGGCTTTGCTATTTAAATGAATACAGTATACATTTCGAAGCTGACGTCGGTCTTAGAATTGAGGTTAGTAAAAATTCTCTCTTTCCATTCTCACTCGCATCTTACCCCCTCTTTTATCTTCTCTCTGTACATGCATCTGTGCAAGTTGTATATACTCAGTCGAAACATGTTGCTGGGTGAAGGGTTTAGTCCCAACCAATGTAAGATACACCGAATATCCTAACTGTTAATCCTGTTACGATTTTACTGAAAGTGGAAACTATAAAACACCCATCTTTATGTATGAATAAGGAAATAACTTAAAAGTGAAGTAACTCGTACAACTTAAATAAATAAAGATTACGTCCGTTTTCAAACGCAGCTAATATCAACTGATAATAATAAATTAAATTAAATATAATTTATATTAAAAATAACTAAATAAATCAAAAGTCATTTTTTTTATTCAATTTTCACCCCAAACAAGACACAGTCCCACTTTGAAGTAGGGGGCTACTATCGGGGACATAAGTTGCAGGGGTATTATGAAGGGAGATGAGTAGCAAGATGTCTGGTCACATTACACTTGAACTTCTGCATGTCAGAACAGGTGTTAAAGCAGAATCCCGGAAGGGAGTTCCAAAGTCTAGAAGTTCTGGGGAAGAAACGATTGGAGTAGAAGGTTTTCTTACACCTAGGCATCTCTACTGTGTAGGGTGGGATTTAGCTGCTTGTCGGGTTTGTCGAGGAGGTATAAGTGCTTGTAGTTCGTCAGAGCATTCACCATTAAAATATTTGTAGAACAAGCAGAGGAATGCAACACTTCGATGAGACAGAGGCTGAAGCCTTGATGACAGTTCAAGACGTATCAGGTTGGCGACCCTCTTTTGAACCCTGTCTAGGAATGAGACAAGTAGCAGATGTACTAGCTCAAATGTGACCACAGTATTCCATACATGGGCGAATGGTGGCCTTATAGAGGTATACATTCAAGCGTAAGTAGCTTTCAAGCACGATAGAGAGAGCCACCTTATTTGCAGCAACCTTGGCAATGCTCTCAATGTATCTATTAATATTCCTAAACACAGCAATTGAAACTATTCTATTATTAATAAACATTCATGACATAGTTCTAATGACGTTTCTGAATTTTTTAAATGAGGATTAGTGATTCGTATTATTTGGATTTACTATTCTCATCTTGAGTGTGACTTTTCACAACGTTTGTAACCTCCGAGGATTGAACCTTCAACCTTCAAGAGAATATCACTTTGAAAAATCAGTTGTAAAAAGTGATATTCTCCTAAAGGTTGAAGGTTCAATCCTCGCTGGGGGCGGTCGAAAACTACAATTGCGAATTATTTGAACCTCTGAACCAGAGCACGCTACTCCCGTGAAGTAAATGAAGGGTTCCGCGCGAAATTCGGTCCAAACTTTCGAGTTCAGCAGAAACATTTCGAGTTCGAGAAGATACACCTGAAAAAGATCGGAGGTTATATCGACTAAAACGCCGTGAAAATCGAACTCAAGATGAGAATAGTAATCCGATGAATCCAAATAATGCGCATAGGGCTAATCTAAAAATAGATCTTATTTAATGTAATAGGTGAATATATTTAATGTAATAGGTGAATATATTTAATGTAATAGGTGAATATATTTAATGTAATAGGTGAATATATTTAATGTAATAGGTGAATATATTTAATGTAATAGGTAAATATATTTAATGTAATAGGTGAATATATTTAATGTAATAGGTGAATATATTTAATGTAATAGGTAAATATATTTAATGTAATATGTGAATATATTTAATATATTAAAATCGTGATGCAAATCGTGATAAAGTCCGTTTACTAGTTTGAAAATTAATTTATGAAAGAATATAACTTTTGCATATATTAATCAAATTATGAACAGACAGGAATACAACTATCTATCTATCTATCTATCTATCTATCTATCTATCTATCTATCTATCTATCTACAGTATCGGCCATAATATAAGGAACGAAAAAAAATTACAATTATTCATGTACATTTAAAAAATTAGTGCATGGATTTTTCTGAAATACTCAGAATAAACAAATAGAACCAATGTGTATAAACTAGTAAAAAAAAATTACGATTCAATATTGAGAAATGATTCAAATGACCGATTCAAATCCGCAACATCAATTTCTCGTGATTCTAATGAACAGACTGGGAAAAATATATCTAGAAAAACTGTTTCTCGACAATTAGCAGCTGCCGGATTGCGTGCCAGGGTGCCAGTATCTAAATCCTTGATCTCCAAGAACAAAAATAGCCGTTTGAAGTTTGCCCATGAGCATGTCGTCTGGACTGATGAACAATGGGCTAAGGTTCACTTCAGCGATGAATCCAAGTTCAATTTGTTTGGATCTGATGGAAAGAAGCATGTACGGCGTAAAGCAAGTGAACGATTATCCCCCAAATGTGTTAAAAAGACACTTAAATTCGGAGGGGGAAGTGTAATGGTGTGGGGTATGATATCCTCGGAAGGAGTTGGCCCTCTAGTTCGAATCTATGGTCGGGTTAATGCGAGACTTATAAGCAACTCCTTCAACAACATGTCATTGAGAGCTTACGTCTTTCACCTAATCAGCCAAGCATTTTTATGCAAGATAACGCCCCTTGCCATAAAGCTAAAAAAGTGATAAGTTACCTCGAGGAAGAAGAAATAAGAGTAATGGACTGGCCAGCGCAGAGTCCGGATCTGAATCCGATAGAAAATTTTGGAAAATGATTGGAGAAAGAGCACAGACGAGGAATCCCCAAAATCAAAATCATTTGTGGGATTTATTGAAGGAAGAGTGGGAAAAGATAAATCCTGAATTTTGCAAGAAACTAATCCAGTCTTTCGGTCGAAAATGCAGTGAGGTCATAAAGAATAAAGGGATGTTCACTAAATATTAAATGAATTTATTTTTTAAAACATTTGCATTAAAAAAAACCCATAAAGTTTCTATTTCGTTCCTTAACCTTTGGCCAGGATAAATCCACAGATATAACTTAAAACTAAAATATTTCTCAATATTGAATCGTAATTTTATTTATTTATTATTTTTTTTTTTGGTACTAGTTTATACACATTGGTTCTATTTGTTTATTCTGAGTATTTCAGAAAAATCTATGCTCTAATTTTTGAAATATACATGAATAATTGTCATTTTTTTCCGTTCCTCATATTATGGCCGATGCTGTATATATCCATAAAAGTGAACGCTTTAAAAAATTTGACCTCTGCGCTCTCTACCAAATTACTCAGACAATTTCTGGTCTAAACATTTGAAATTTTACATAAAGCGTATTCAGAGATAGGGTCAGCTTTTTAATCGGTTTGGATCGCAAATTTGAGCTACCAATATATAAATGTATGTATGTATGTATGCACGTCTGCTTAAAACCTTCGACAAAGCCGACGGATTTTCACAAGATCAGTATCGTTTTGAAGCTCGACTCTTCAGACGACAAATACCGAAAAATTGATTTAAGACATTAATTTCTTCACCCTCAACTGGGCACTTTTCTATAGGGAGGGTTCGTTTTTTTCGCCGATATTTTTGAAAGCCATCCTCTGTTTTCGATTGTCTCGTCTTAATTTAAACCTACGTCACTTCCTGTTTGGCGGTGGTCGTAACAGCAAAGACGTCACGTTTTTTTCTCGTTCTTTTCTTCCTTCGCATGCCTTCCTACTACCCCCTTTTTTTTTTGCTCAACACACGCATTCAAACACCCGGGCAACGCAGGGCTGAAATGCTAGTGATTTAAAAAGTATAAATAAAAAAAAACTCCTGCGTCACAACCGAGAATCGAAACCAGACCGTTCAGCTCACGATTTTTTTAGCCTCTGCCGTCATTGACTGGGCTATGAAAGTATGCTTACCGTACGGCTAAAAATTAAAACATGAAACAATAGCTACTACGTTATGCATTCGACCTTCACCTGGCAAATTTCATTTTTTTTAAATTTTCACACTTTTGTACCGATTTTACGGGGCTAAAACCCAAATATAAATAAAAAAGTTTAATGGATTTAAATAACTTATATCAGAGAGGCGGTAGAACTCTCTACATAGGGATGGCCCGTACACGCCTATATACGCCTACAAAACAAAACTATCCAAATCTCAACTAAAATCAACTTATAAGTTTCAAAAAGCACATATTCTTACAGAGAAGTGTCTTACGAATCCAGTGAGTGTCAGAACGTCGATTAAAATGTCAAAAGAGAGCAAAAAAAGGTACAAAAATGGCCAATTGTTCTTCTTTCTTCTTTCTTCTTTCTTCTTCTGCTTTCTTCTTTCTTTTGAGACGATGTATCTCGGTGTACGAACGGTCTCTGACAACAGTTCAAGCATCAATCGACTGCTCTTTACACGGAGAAGTGCAGTGACCCATCGCTTTTTAGCTAAGTCCATAATTAAATAAGATTACGTGTAATAACAAGTTTTAAACACTATATACCCAATGTAGACAGACCACTTCAAACACGGAACTTCTCTCAAAAGAGACAGCTCCAAATAATACACCGGATGCTCACAGACGTTCCAGTTTGCCAGTGGCCTATATTTCTTGGACGCTGAATATTTTAGGTGAACGTTAAGGTTTTTTCTTTAAACAGTAACCCACCAGCGTTAATGAAACCACGAAATGTTTATCTCAGTTGATCAAAATTGTTATAAGAGTAACCTATCAGCAAGTACGACGTCAAAAAACAATGTTATAAAAACAAATAATTCTTCAGATTTTGGACTGTAAAATATGTACAAAATGTCAATGCTGTGACCAGGATTCAAACCTAGGTTAGCACGGCCACAACGTGGGGTCCTAACCTCTAGACGATCACGGCTAACACTGACGTCTGTCGTGCTTGGCAGAAAGACACATGACTACTGTCAAACTATTGAAAAATAAGGAGGAAACTTGAAATTCTCACGCATGCGCAAAAATACACTATAGCAACCATTGTTAAATGCAGCTGAATCTCTTCGCTCGCTAAGAAAAGTATATCAGACCAGTTCTTCTAAGAACTCACCAAACACCAAAGGAAATAAGTTAAATTAACCGCAAAAGAAACTGCAAGAAAGTCATCTTCTAAGAACTCACAAGAAGCTGACCAAAAAGAATCAAAATCCAAGCCCTAGCCACAAAAATAACTAGATATTGTGGCTACTATACACAATCTACTAATAAAAACAAGTAAGTTTTCTAAAATAAACTACAATAAATTAACCAAGTAACCTCACACTGTCACTGATTAGGACTTCATATAAAGATAACAACTACACTATTGGTGTATATACCGTTCCACACTTTAACTATTAGTGACAGGGCAGTATCCCAATTCTACGAGAGTTGTCTTGCTATAAGATAAGTGATATTATAGTAAGATACACATAAGTGTTATATGTTTACATTTAATAAAAAATGCCAAAGTCAGCACGTAGTAAAAAAGCTCAGAGAAATATAGACTATGAAAAAAACAAAGTCAAGGTATTATCTGAGCAAAAAGAATACTATCAGAAAAATGCTGAAATAATAAAAATTAAGTATCATGCAAATCCTGAGGCAAAGAAGGCTGCCTCACGTGTTGACTCAAAAGCACGGTATAACAGAGATCCCGAGGGGAAAAAACTGCCTCACGTGAAGACTCAAAAGCACGGTATAACAGGGATTCTGAGGGAAAAAAAGCTGCCTCATGCACAAACTATTATAAATATAAATATCAAAAACTGCCAAATCTTTGCCAAAACGCCAAAGAATGAACCAAGAAAAATTTAATAGTGAAGGTATGAACATTTTAGAACTTTATAATACTCTAACTGTTTTACTAATTAACAAGAATAAAAAAGCATTGGAAATGCAAAAGGATATAGGGATGGTATGCCAAAAAGTATACAAACAAGATAGCTATGAATGGCTAGGCACATTGAAATAGAATTGCATCCAAAGTATAGCCCTATAGCTTTTTACAACCGTAATGATGGCACGGAATGAAGATTGGGGAAAAGCTATAGGGCTATACTTTGGATGCAATTCTATTTCCATGTGCCTAGCCATTCATAGCTATCTTGTTTGTATACTTTTTTGGCATACCATCCCTATATCCTTTTGCATTTCCAATACTTTTTTATTCTTGTATGAAGTTTCATGTCTGTAGACTAAAAACTCCAGGGGGAGTTTGGTAGGCAAAATTTGTTAAACAAAAATATATACGTATTAGCATTTCAGCCCGGCGTTGCTCGGCTGTTTGGAGGTGTATGTTGAGCAAAAAATAAAATTAAAAAAATAGCGGTCGATTTTTTTAACTGTGACCCCTATTATAAGCCCTTAACATTTATCGTTTTGGGCTCAAATCAAGTTATTAAGTTAGATCCATGTCCAAAGAACCTACATCTAAATTTCAATTAGTTATACCCAAAATTGTCGGAGGAGTTTGGTAGAGTTCTCAAAGGTCAAATCGTTGAACTTTGGCCCCATTAACAGCCAAATTTCTGGCCGGAAACTAATCACAAAGATTTTCCGAAATCTCAGTACCCTGTATATCAAATTTCGAGTCTGTAGACTTAAAATTGAGCTATTGCGTAGGGAAATATACACACACAGATACACACACAGACACACAGATACGTTCACTTTATATATATATATATATATATATATATATATATATATATATATATATGAATAAAAAAGAATGCGAAAAGTATAAAAGCTTATAACTTTTCTTTATTCGTTTTTAATTGGTGACGTGCAGGAATACAAAATAATTATATTATGAAAAAAATTAAAAAACTTTTTTCATAAGTACATAATTTTCGACCGATCCTTCAGTCTTCATCGGTGTAGTGAAAGTATGAGGATTCACGGGGAAAAGGGGAATGGAAAAGGAAGGAAGGTAGAGGAGGAGGAGGAGAAGAAGGAGGGGGAGAAGGAGGTATAGCCAATGAGAAGGTGTCACGTCAGTCTTAAATATATAAACATATAAGTACGCACATACACACATGCACACAGTACATATATACATACAAACGAAAAATTAAAAATTAAACAGTAAATAAAAATGAGAAACGCGTCTTTAACGGTCTAATCCTTTGAATTCTAACGATATTATTTATTCTAAGAGAGAATAAGAATTCAAAGGGTATGAGACGTTATATATATATATATAAGTCACTTTGTGCGTGAGTTTTCCCTATAGGTTCCGAAACAGCTCAGCCTTTCTTTTAAAAACTTCACGCACAGCTAATTTATATGTCTGGCAGAATTCTTAGATATGTTTTGTACAGACATTTATCCAATAAGTATCGAGAATCGAAAAATTCTGATTTAAAAATAGTCTTTTCTCTCTTATCTATAAAAAAATTACAGGAGAATATTTTACGTTACATCTGCCAAGGGAAATAATAAAATTCCAACGAATCATTTCTTCTTTTTAAAAATAAAATAGAATTATTTTCATCGGGAGGTATAGCTCAGGGGTAGAGCATTCGACCACAAATCGAATAATCCCTCTGGTCAAGCCCGGGTATACCTCACCATTTTATTTAAAGTTTTTCTTATTAATGAGTTTTATTTACGATAAAAGAATAGGTACCGTTTAAAATCACCGCAAGTCATTTTTTCGTTTGCATATTTTAAAAATAAACATTAATCAGACGTGGTCTTTTCAGGGCATTCATCGTCAAGCCCAAATATCAACTGACGTGATATTGTAAACAAACACAGACGGAATTTGATGAACGACATTATCATTATTTTTTTTATTTAGTTTTTGTCTAGGAAAAGGGAAATTGTGTACTGTGTGCTTTGTCTTGTGGCAGCCACTGCGTCAGCTGAGATTAGCTATATATATATATATATATATATATATATATATATATATATATATATATATATATAGTTCTGGATACTGTTAATACCTTTAAAACTTTTGCGTGTAATCAGTATTAGTTAGCATTGCAGAATTTTGCAGAATTTCCGTTAATATTAATATTTTTATAATGATCATCAGTAGTTTGCCATATAAATGTCTCGTCCGATCCTAAAATGTTGTTAAGGGTTCGATATTGCATGAAAGAGCTTCTCCTTATCTTTAATCGTTAAACCGTAAGTTTACGTCTATAAAGGATATAGCATTCATCACTTGCAGCTTTTGTAATCTCGGTTGGCAATTTCCTGCATCGCATCAGTTACATAGGATGTTGTTCTGGAAGCTGACTTTCATTTTTGTCTTTTTTTTACGTGTTTCTTACATGGGAAAATTCGGTCAAGGATTATGTCAAGGTGGACAGGGTTGATGTGATTCCCAAGTTGTATTGCTCATCATCCCCTGGTTACTGATGTGAAACGCGCAGACTTGAGTGTTTGCAAGGTTTGCATGCAAAAGTAGCTCATCTAGTGCTTCCACTGATTCAAAGTACTATCTTCGTATGTTACGTAAAAGTCATCAGCGTAGTTGAACTACTCAATACTCTAGGTCATTAATGTACAGTACTGGAGTCAGCATACAACCTTGAGGTAAGCCATTTCTTTGTCGGCATCAGTTACTTCACTGTTTAGGGTAACATAAAAACGCCTGACTATTACGATGGCTTCGATGAGGTCTTTAAGTACCAGGTCTTTTGTCAGTTCCTAGATCTTTTTTTTTCAGGAAAGGAGGCTGTGGTTTACTGTGTTATATGTGACATATAGATTAACAAAGGCGGCTCCTGTTTTCGGTCCTTCCTGAAACCTAGCTGCGATGTACTAAATAAGAGTCAAGTACTTGTTTGTGGATTTGCCAGGCTGGAATCCTGCTTGTTATGGAATTATGGCTAGTTAAGCAACTGTGGTCAACCAATTGAGTAATAGGCGATCAAGCCGCTTAAACAATTAACATAGCAGCGAGATTGGACGAAAACTTTTTTTTCATGCGCAGGATCTTTGCTAGTTCGATGAGAGAGACGATTAAAAAAAAATTCCCCAAATCTTTGTGATGTTTCTTGTTAGCAAAATAAAATTACTCATCAACTACAGTATCCATTTTCGTGTCAGAGATCCAAAGTGTTTGATCTCCTCTGTGGAAATATCATCTCGGTCGATGGTTTTGGTGAAACCAATATCGAGCTGTTCAATATACATGGCTTGGCCAGTTCAATGCTTTAGGATTATTGAAATCGGCCAATGATTGGTCTTTGCTGTTTAGTAGTGTACTTTTCATTTGGTAACAAGTGATGTGCAACTTTGCACTGTTGTTGTATTGCAGTTGATGAATCGTTGCTGATTTTTAGGATTAGACCCCGTGCCATTGTATCCTATTACTTTTATATATATAGGGAGAAAACTGATATGACAAAAATACGAAATAACACATTAAGGAGTACTTTCCTGTAAAATTGTGATATGTGGGTTTCTTACATACATCTCCAGTAAATGCAGTGAAAATAAAAACAATGACATTTGAATGAAAATAAAATAAAAGAAAAATTAAGTAAACAATTGAATAAGTTTAATTACAACAAAAACTGATTTTCACTTTTGATTTTGCCTTGCTTTTAGTCCACCGTCTCTCTATCTGATTTGTTAACAGCCGTGTATAAATTGCATATATATATATATATATATATATATATATATATATATATATATATATATATATATATATATATATATATATTGTTCGGACGATTAATCGGTAATCGGAAAAATCGGAGCTTTTTGAGGTATCGGAATCGGTATCGGAAAAGTTTGAGCATATTTTTATTTTGTTTTTATAAAAAACATCTTTATTATTTGCAGTAGTAATAGTAAAATAATAAATATTTTTTGATTTAAACTTCCAGCAAGACTAAAATCTCTAGATCCGCCCCCCAAGTGTGTTTTTACGTTTGAGAAAATACATGCACATTCAAAATGTGTTTTTACAGTGATCGGAACAAAATAACACTTTTATAGTAAAATATTTAGAGATTTATAAAGAATCGGAATCGGGAATTGTATCAGAATCGGGAAAAATATTGGAATCGTCTCATCACTAATATATATATGTGTGTGTGTGTGTGTGTGTGTGTGTGTGTGTGAGAGAGAGAGAGAGAGAGAGAGAGCGTGTGTGTATGTGTTTATTAAGTACAACGCTTCATGCAAACTATATAAACTTCTCAATACAAATTATTAACAGTGAAATGAAAGGATTAGGTTTGAAATAGCATTTTCGTTGGTCAGTTACAGTTTTCCTGTAGATGTAGGATGCTGACAATTCTGTGCTTTTTTGTGTGAATTAACAGCAGATACTGAATGATGGTCATAGAGAAAACGAATTACAGTGCGACTACAAATGGACGTTACTCTGGCCGGGAGGAAACAATTCAGATTCCTCGTCCGTTACAAATAGTATTGTTTGTTGCGAGCGCGTATAAAGAACCGACGGAGTTTGATTATTCTGAGAATATTGCGCAGTCGAATCTTAAGAACGTGAGCTTAACTTGTGCTTCTTAAAATGAAGGAGCGAAACGGCCTCGGGCTATGAGTAATCCGCATGGATATTGTTTAGAAAGCTTCCCGATTATTGGAAAGCGATAAGCCGAAGAATGACAAGATAAGATTTGGAGGAATTAAACGCGTAGAATTTCAGAAACATAAAGGATTTGCTTCCCGAAGGCTTTCACCCTAGCTTACGTCACTAAATTGGCATTAAACAAGAAAATAGCATGCGTTAGGTGTCCAAATGTACGAGGTATGCGCCTGTATATATATATATATATATATATATATATATATATATATATATATATATATATATATATATATATATATATATATATATATATATATAGTATCGGCCATAATATAAGGAACGGAAAAAAATTACAATTATTCATGTATATTTAAAAAATTAGTGCATGGATTTTTCTGAAATACTCAGAATAAACAAAATAGAACCAATGTGTATAAACTAGTACAAAAAAAAAAATACGATTCAATATTGAGAAATATTTTAGTTTAAAATTATATCTGTGGATTTATCCTGGCCAAAAGTTAAGGAACGAAATAGAAAATTTATGTTTTTTTTTTAGTGCAAATGTTTTAAAAAATAAATTCATTCAATATTTAGTGAACATCCCTATATTCTTTATGACCTCACCGCATCTTCGACCACAAGACTGGATTAGTTTCTTGCAAAATTCAGGATTTATCTTTTCCCACCCTTCCTTCAATAAATCCCACAAATGATTTTGATTTTGGGGATTCCTCGTCTGTGCATTTTCTTCAATCATTTTCCAAACATTTTCTATCGGATTCAGATCCGGACTCTGCGCTGGCCAGTCCATTACTCTTATTTCTTCTTCCTTGAGGTAACTTATCACTTTTTTAGCTTTATGGTAAGGGGCGTTATCTTGCATAAAAATGCTTGGCTGATTAGGTGAAAGGCGTAAGCTCTCAATGACATGTTGTTGAAGGAGCTGCTTATAAGTCTCCGCATTAACCCTACCATAGATTCGAACTAGAGGGCCAACTCCTTCCGAGGATATCATGCCCCACACCATTACACTTCCCCCTCCGAATTTAAGTGTCTATTTAACACATTTGGAGGATAATCGTTCACTTGCTTTACGCCGTATATGCTTCTTTCCATCAGATCCAAACAAATTGAACTTGGATTCATCGCTGAAGTGAACCTTAGCCCATTGTTCATCAGTCCAGACGACATGCTCATGGGCAAACCTCAAACGGCTATTTTTGTTCTTCTTGGAGATCAAGGGTTTAGATACTGGCACCCTGGCATGCAATCCGGCAACTGCTAACCGTCGAGAAACAGTTTTTCTAGATATATTTTTCCCAGTCTGTTCATTAAAATCACGAGAAATTGATGTTGCGGATTTGAATCGGTCACTAAGAGCCTGCCTTATCATAATCCTATCTTCTCTTTGAGACGTTTTAGGGGGTCTGCCGGTTTTATGGGATGCTTCTAATGTATTTTTATTCTTATATCAAGCTATCACACGATGAACAACACTTTTTGATCTTCGAACGATATTAGAAATTGTTGAAATTGATTTCTTTTCTTTGTAATTGTCTAAAATTAAATTTTTTTCTTGGAGAGACAGAGTTTTGCGAGTCGGTGATGCCATTTTTCTTTGTTGTGCTTATCAGGAGTTCCAATATTAAAAACTAGCTATTTTTATGTAAAGTTTAGTCTCTTAAAAATATATTTTCTATTTCGTTCCTTAACTTTTGGCCAGGATAAATCCACAGATATAATTTTAAACTAAAATATTTCTCAATATTGAATCGTAATTTTATTTATTTTTTTTTTTTTTGTACTAGTTTATACACATTGGTTCTATTTGTTTATTCTGAGTATTTCAGAAAAATTCATGCATTAATTTTTTAAATATACATGAATAATTGTAAATTTTTTCCGTTACTTATATTATGGCCGATACTGTGTGTGTGTGTATATATATATATATATATATATATATATATATATATATATATATATATATATATATATATATATATATATATATATGTGTGTGTGTGTGTGTGTGTTCTAATTACGTTGACACGCCAGTTCTCGCCAAATCACCGAAGTTAAGCAACGTTGAGCTTTGTTAGTACCAGATGGGTGTCCATTTTGGGAATTCCAGGCGTTGTAGGTGCTCTCCGCTTATCTCGGCATTTGTTTCCAGTCGTCTTGTACACACACTTCACTGCCACTGGTATTTACCAATGTCGACTCAGGAGATGTGTGGTTGGAGATTGCGCACCTCCTGCTACAAAAAATTTTCACGCGCAGGCACCTCTTCGCAGGAGCCCCAATATATGGTAGCTTACTTCAGTCTTGACAAACTATGGATACCTGCTGAATGTTTGTAGCAAGAGTTGCACAATCTCCAACCACACTTCTGAGGCGACGTTGTTAAGTATCAATGGCAAGTGGAGGTTCAGGACGACTAGAAACAATGCCTAGATAAGTGGAGAGTATACACAGCGTCAAGTATTCCCAAATAGTCATTCATGTGGTATTAGTCGGGCTCAGCTTCGGTGATCTGACGTGATTATGCCATATATATATATATATATATATATATATATATATATATATATATATATATATATATATATATACACGTGTGTGTGAGTGTGTGTGTGTGTGTGTCTTTTTAAATCTCCGAAACATCTACATAGTAAGCAGTTGATGATCCCCATTTTCTATTTACAAAATTTTCTCTTTTCATCATTATGTAGTTAAATTCTGTTTTAAAATTGGAAACTTTTGCGAAATCGGCTTATGCACGTGCTAAGTCTATTTCTATTTAACAACTTTAGTTAATGCCTTTTTTTTCTTATATAAATGAATTCTCTTTTGTCATTAATGACAAAAGAAATTCATATCTATACATATGACAAAAAAAAAACAATTCAAGAAAGCAAATTGATTAAACAATTACAGAAAATGAAATGACTTACCGACAAATAAAGTTTCCAACGCAAGTCTAAAAATTATAATACTATATAAAAAAGGTTTTTATAAAAATATGTACGACTAAAAATTATGCACGATCATTGTACGACTAAATTGCCACTGCTGCTGATTAAAGCAACTTTGACGCAGGCAAAAGACTGGGTCCGTCAGCGTAAAATATGGTAAACCAATATTGTAATAAACAATAAAACAAATTTACTCAAAAGTTTCGAGACGTTATTATTTGACAAATATCTTTTTAGGACCATAAAGAAAACTCTTAAGTCTTACACGAGCGTTATACCAAGTCCGTCAGCGCAAAAAAATGTTGTTATTAAAATAAACAATAACACTTTAGTCACAGTTGCGATTATTTTTGGCAAATTCTTAAAGACTGAAACATTTTTCAAACAGTGTGCCACTTGATTTTATTTTTAATCTTTGTAAAATAAATAAACAAGTTTATTTCTTTATTATTGAAATAAAACAAAATAAATTTAATAAGTCACAACATTCAGCCGAGAGTTTTTTTTTCAAATTAAATTTTACACGTAACCTTTTTATAAAAATTTGAATTTAGTATCACAATCACAACGTAACACTAGAAAATCTTTTTAAAAAGTAAAATTAATCCTCGAAGACTGAAGCAGTGTTTCCAATCCCGTGGGTCTCTTTTAGGGGAACTAGTTTTCCCCACATTTAAAACATTAGTCTCTAACTGCTCTCGTGGGAAGACAAGCAAAGAACTATTATTTTTTAAAAATCATTTTTTTTCTTTTCTTTTTCTTTTCTTTTTTGAAATAATATTGCATAAAATTCCGTTTTATGATAACGCAACTCTGGTTCATTCCCCCCCCCCCAAAAAAAAAGGTTAATGCGCGCTGATTGTCCAACCTACAAAGGGTGTTTATTCCATGGGGAGGTTGAAAATATAATTATCATCTCCAACCTCCCTATGTTAAGAATGGTGTTCGGAATAAACGCCCCTAATCTTTCCATGTTAAGAACAGCTTTCAGAATAAACACTCTTTGCAGGTTGGACAAGCAGCGCACATTGACCATTGTCGTCAGGAGCAATTGTTGTTTTCTTTTCCTTTGAAGATATTTTTTAGATATATTTTTTTGGAGGGAGGCTATAAAGGTGGGTACGAGAGGATTGGGGGGGGCAATCGGATGCCCGATAGAAAGCGCTTGAGAAAAATATGGCCGACCAACAATGGGCGCCATGCTATATAATGTGCCTACCGAAATTAAAAAGACCGCTCGGCAAATAAAACAGATAATAAGCAAGACCGGAAAAAGGAATAACTTTATCATTTTCAATCAGTATATATATATATATATATATATATATATATATATATATATATATATATATATATATATATATATATATATATATAATGGGTATTGGATAGTATTGATTAATATATACGAGCGATTATATTGGCACATCGATTTTTTGCAAGATTATCGATTGTTAAGAGAAATTAAGCCTAACCAATACCAAATGGGTGACCATTTTCGATTAAAAGGCATTCTGTGTTAGAAAAAGCTTAAAAAACCCAAAAGTTTAATTCGTTTGACAAAGCGGGCAAAGCAAGGGGGTATCGCATGATGTACCCAAAGCCATTCACAACGTCTGGTATGAGGGTCTTCTAATAAAACCTAATTCGTACAGTATTGCTGATCGAATATTTCATATAATCAGTTTTTTAAACTAAAATAAAGATCCAAATTGTTTTCGATGACGATACATGTAAACAACATGTCATTAATGCAGGGTGGATCTTTGGACCATTATTTCTGATTTTCATAAACGATCTCGCTGATGAAATTGTAACCGAGATGGGTATATTAGATGATGATGCAACGTTCTGTCCTCAACATGTCAGAAAAACGAAAGCAGACACATAAAAGGCAATGACTGAATGTTCAAAAAGAAAACAATCGTTTGTATTGGAATGGAGTCATTAATTAATGGTCATATTTAATGCTAAGATAAATTTGTTTTCTTTTAACAAGTATAAGCAACCTCTCCAACCACTAATTGCCATGACTAATAACACTCTACCTTAGCGTTCCTCGTTTAAACTAGTCGATCTAAAATTTGATGATAAAATGAATTAAAAAAAAAAGATTTTACCAAGACTGCTGCAAAGAAGATGGCCTCCTCTACCGTGCTAGAAAACTTCTCAAATCTGCCAGTGTCTTATATCTCTACGAATCCACCATTCGCTCATACATGGAGTATGGTTGCCACATCTGAGCTAGTTAACTAACTACTGTTTTCTCTTTTTTAAACAAGACCTTAAAAGAGCCTCTAATTTAATAGGTCCTATAGTGTTGCATATTTCTTTTTCATCTTTTTTTTGTTCTCATAATTACAGTAACAAATGCCAGAATTTCATTCTTCACTGGGGGGGGGGAAGGGATCTAAGTTTAAATGTAGATATAATTTCCTTTTTAATCGGAAAAAATTCTAGAAATTTTTATCTATACTTTTCAAATGTGTTCAAAGGAAAAAATACTATAAACATTAATTATTTTAAAAGAAGCCGATTACTGACAACGACAGTGTCAAGGCGGCACCAACGAAATTGAAAAACCTTGTCCAGAGCATTTAAAACTTATTAATAGCAAGTATGAACTGCTTGAATGGTTTACAAAATAGTGTTTAAAAGGGTGTTTATATGCAAAACAAATAAATTAGACTACAATTTCTTCAGTGAGGTCGGTTATGAAAATCAGGAATAATGGTCCCAGGATCCATCCCTGTGGTACATCCGCATTAAAACTAGTCGACCTAACATTGATGATAAAATGAATTGGAAAAAAGATTTTACCAAGGATGCTGCAAGAAAGGTGAGCTCTACCATGCTAGAAAACTTCTCATACCTGTCATTATCTCTACAAAGCCACCATTCGCTCGTGCATGAAGTATTCTTATCATATTTGGACTCGTTAACCAACTGCTGTTCTCTTACTCTTAAAAAACTCCTAAAGGTCCTCTAATTTAATAGGTCTTATACTGTATACCAACCTCGGAGCCCTGAACTATAACCATAATATTGCACATTTGTGCTTGTTTTACCGTAATGAAATATGCTCCGACGAACTTGTTGTACTCATACTCACCACCTCGACGAAAGTACGATGGAATTATCTGACAAGCAACAAAATTAACATTGAAGCCCCGATACCCTGGAAGGCTATCTGCTTCTTTTTATTCAGGAGTTCTGTCTGTTTCCCGTTCTTCTTATTGTACCAATAAGCGGAAATTCAATAACCATAGACCAGCGTGACATGATCTATAAAAGGTGTTTTATTTTTAACATAATTAATCTTTAATGTGAACTATTAACGCATGCACATTCGTGAAACAGTTAGCAAACAGGAAAAAATATCCGATGACCCCCCCCACGTACCAAATTTTCAATTTACATCCCTTAGCAGCCCGTTTTCCAGAAAAAAATGGGATAAAAAGTTTTCCCCGTGTCTGGATATCCTATATACCAAATTTCAAGGATTCGTTGAGTATATAGGTTGAGAAGAATCCTCTCTTACAAATACTCACTTTTATAGATATATAATTACATTCAAAACAATATTCGAAAAAAGCAGGTGAAAAACGTATAACAAATACAGATATAAACACGAGTTTGGATCTTAGCTGATCCATCAACAGCGATTGTTTTTACCTCGAACTTCACCACTTATCAAGACCCAAAGGTCATTCGAGCATATAGGTTAATCAGTGTCCAGCTGCCGAAAAGAGGCTAACATTATCATTGGTAATGGTGGAAATTGGATAGAGGACGATTCAACAAGAACTTGTTTACATTGAACTTGAAAACGACTATCATTCTCAATTGGGAAGCAACCACCCGATATTGTGTTTCAAAGACAGGTTATAGGAGGAAATAAATTTGCCTATGAAAATTGAGAGAAAGAGTATATTTTGACATAACAATGTATCCTTTATAAAATCCATTTACTTTGCAATCTGTGTATAAAAGGTATTCCCATGTACATTTCTAGGTTTAAGTGGTCATCACCATGGGTGATTGCGAGGATCGAACTCATGACACCAGCATCAACAGTCAAACGCGCTACCAAATGAGCTACAACAACCTGCCACTCGCTTTACATTCCTTTTAAATTTAAGTATTGTTGTCGTTATAATTTCAGCGATATTATAAGCTTCGAAGCGCTGTTATTTTTTCTGCTACTTTAGCGTTTTTAAAGAGCTATTAGCTTCTTTTATATATATATATATATATATATATATATATATATATATATATATATATATATATATATATATATATATATATATATATATATATATATATACACAGATACAGAGTGTCCACAAAGTCTGACTACATTATGTAGCCAGACTTTGTGGAAGCATCCTGTAGATTATGTAGCCAGACTTTGTGAGCACCCTGTATATATATATATATATATATATATATATATATATATATATATATATATATATATATATATATATATATATATATATATATATATACATGTATGTGTATGTGTGTGTATATATATATATATATATATATATATACATATATATATATATATATACACACAGGGAGCCCACAAAGTCTGGCTACATAATCTACAGGATGCTTCCACAAAGTCTGGCTACATAATGTAGCCAGATTTTGTGGACACCCTGTATATATATATATATATATATATATATATATATATATATATATATATATATATATATATATATATATATATATATATATATATATGGCTAAATTTATCACAGGGAATCTAGTATGCCTTAAAATATTTACAATTATGACTGTTATAATAATCAATCGATTTGAAAATCTAGTTGAAATGTATCACCCTTATTATTTTAATAAAAATGAGTTTCTACAAAATAGACTTAAAAAGCCTAATTTTTCGGAGTCATCTCCCGTGAATGACTCCAGCCAAGATCCAGTTCAATTGAGTTTCAAATGATTTTTGTGTTGATGAATATGAAAGGGGTTTGTGCTTGTTTGCACTCAAAAGCATGGCTCCATGTCTCACCTCCATCCATCCCGGTTGACTTAGTTATGCTCAAAGTGCGCCACGCTCAAGAAGCTGCGTCTGCACAGGGAGCGACAGGGGTGAAGGTGGGCTTGTTCAAAGGGCACGTGGCGCGGGTACCGACTTCTGCACATTTTAAACCTCGCTGGCTTTTCAACAGCAGCGAAATTGATGTGATATACGGACTGGAAAGGAAAGGTCGGCGTGAAGAAAACATGTTACTACACAAAGCGGGACCCAAAGCGGGTGTATCTCGCGTACCGGGGTGTTGGGAGACGGGTGTTTAA
This sequence comes from Euprymna scolopes, assembly GCF_053919585.1. Taxonomy (NCBI): domain Eukaryota; kingdom Metazoa; phylum Mollusca; class Cephalopoda; order Sepiida; family Sepiolidae; genus Euprymna; species Euprymna scolopes. The sequence goes on from NC_136496.1 coordinate 92,021,913, forward strand.
AAAGGAAAAAGATGAGGAAAATAGAAAGAAACAAATAATGATAGTGATTAAAAAGAAAAAAAATATAGGGAATAACAGAAACCGTTTAAAAATGTAGGAGAAAAGTGCAAAGAATGCGATTAGGGTATTTGAACAGTCTACACACATGTAGGCATATCTAAATGTCTCTTTCTCTCTCATATAGATTACTAGCTTGGGTGCCCGGCATTGCCCGGGTGTTTGGAGATGTGTGTTGAGCAAAAACAAAAAAAGTAGTACTAGGCAGACATGTTTGAACCCGTACCGCGAAGAAGTAAAAGAACGTAAAAAAAAAACTTGACATCTCAGCCATTGCGCCCATCGTCAAACCGGAAGATGCGAATGGTTAAATTAAATTAAGATTAGTCAACCGAGAGGGGATGACTTTCGAAAATATCGGCAAAAAGCGACCTCTCCTTGTAGAAAAGTGCGCAGTTGAGGATGAAGGAATTAATGTTTTAAGCCAATTTTTCTATATTTGTCGCCCGAAGGGTCCGACTTTTAAACGAGAACAGTCACGTGAAAATTCATCGCCTTTCTCGAAAGTTTTAGGCAGACATATGAACATATATACATACATACATTTAAACAGACAGGTAATATTTATATATATATATATATATATATATATATATATATATATATATATATATATATATATATATATATGTTTTTAACTTTAACGGACTACAAGTACCCCTGACTCATTATAACTTAACCACCACCCTCATAATCTTTAACTTTTAAACCGTTATACCCCATTTTAAAATTGTTTTTTCTAGACACTATAAATTATTCCCTATCCAATAAGCAAAGTAAATCAATACAGACCCCTAAATATTGAACCAACAACATGTATTTTGAACATATCTTACAATACGTCTACCTACCCTCGCATTATTAACTACACCCGTTTATTTATTTATTCTTTATTTATTTATGTATTTATTTATCCTAACTTTACTTACTTAGTATAAATATACACATCTCTATGTATATATATATCTATATAGGTGTGTATATTTATATTTTTATGAATATTTATATTTATATAATTGCATATACGTGCATATGGTACATGTGTGTATGTATGTATGTATGTATGTATGTATGTATTTATGCATGTATATGTACATCTACATCTTACTGGAGATCAGTAAATGTATCTTTATATGTGTATGTGCGAGGATAATTCGGTCTATATATATATATATATATATATATATATATCCTTATATGTGCTTATGTATATGTTTCTATGTGCGCGTGTATGAATGTCTGTGCACATGGGTCGTGTGTATTTACATGAATGTATATTGGTGTGTCTATATCTATTTGCACATGTATGTGTTTGCGTACATCTGGGTGCTAGTGTCTGTATATATATATATATATATATATATATGTGTATCTATGCATATGCATGACTGAACGAATGTATACAGGTATAGCTATATCTGAGTTTATATGCATGTATGTGTTTGTATGTATATGCATATATCCACAATACATTTGGCACTGAAAATAAAATTAAGCATAACGACTGCCCAAAGCACCATGTTTGGAGCCCACCCCAAATATATATGGACTTATCGAACCCCTGACTCATTATAACTTAACCACCACCCTCATAATCTTTAACCTTTAAACCTCTATACCCCCTTTTTTATAAAAATTTATAAAAATCTATTAATTTATTCTATCTCTATTCCTATCTTCATCCTTACTTTTATTTAGATCCCTAAAATATTTTTAGACACTATAACTTTATCCCTATCCAATAAGCAAAGCAAATAAATACCGACCACTAAATATTAAACGAACAAAATGTTTTTCGAACATATCTCACAATGCATCTACCTAACCTCGCATTATTAACTACACCCGTGTATTTTCTTATTTATTTATTTATTTATTCTAACTTTACTTTATTTACTTGGTATAAATATACACATGTCTGTATATATATATATAGACATATATATATACATATATATGTCTATATATGTCTGCATATATATATAGACATATATATACATATATATGTCTATATATATATGTCTGTATATTTATATTTGTATGAATATGTATATTTATGTTATTATATATACGTGTATATGAGTACATGTGTATGTATGTATGTGTAAATCTACTTCTTACTGGAGATCTATATCTTCACGTCGATGTATATATGTAGGTGTGTATATATATTCATATATGTTTATATATATATATATAAGTATGTATATGTGTATATGAGTTGTGTGTATGTGTGTATGTCTGCATA
>NC_136496.1:92026717-92039217 GCF_053919585.1 Euprymna scolopes
ATATATATATATATATATATATATATATATATATATATATATATATATATATATATATATATATATATATATACCTGATTTAGACTGTGTTGCTTTTGGATGTGAGAGTAGCAAGTTTTGTCAGCTGTGCGTCCTGTTCTGGAGTTGATTTTTTGTAATAGAGTGTCGAGTTTTGTAGTTGATTTTTTTTATATAACAGAGTCTCGCGATTTGGAGTTGAGTTTTGACAACAAAACGTCGCGATTTGGAGTAGAGTTTTTACAACAAAACGTCGCGATTTGGAGTAGAGTTTTGACAGCAAAATGTCGCGATTTGGAGTTGAGTTTTTACAGCAGAGTGTCGAGATTTGGAGTTGAGTTTTGACAACAAAACGTCGCGATTTGGAGTAGAGTTTTTACAACAAAACGTCGCGATTTGGAGTTGAGTTTTTACAACAAAACGTCGCGATTTGGAGTTGAGTTTTGACAACAAAACGTCGCGATTTGGAGTTGAGTTTTGACAGCAAAATGTCGCGATTTGGAGTTGAGTTTTTACAGCAGAGTGTCGAGATTTGGAGTTGAGTTTTGACAACAAAACGTCGCGATTTGGAGTTGAGTTTTGACAGCAAAATGTCGCGATTTGGAGTTGAGTTTTTACAGCAGAGTGTCGAGATTTGGAGTAGAGTTTTTACAACAAAACGTCGCGATTTGGAGTAGAGTTTTTACAACAAAACGTCGCGATTTGGAGTTGAGTTTTGACAGCAAAATGTCGCGATTTGGAGTTGAGTTTTGACAGCAAAATGTCGCGATTTGGAGTTGAGTTTTTACAGCAGAGTGTCGAGATTTGGAGTTGAGTTTTGACAACAAAACGTCGCGATTTGGAGTTGAGTTTTTACAGCAGAGTGTCGAGATTTGGAGTTGAGTTTTTACAGCAGAGTGTCGAGATTTGGAGTATGAAGTTTTGGGCAGCAGTGTATCGAATTTAACATTTGACTGTTTCAACCACAAATATGTTGGTATACAATTACAAAGTAACCACAAATATGTTGGTATACAATTACAAAGTAATCACAAATATGTTGGTATACAATTACAAAGTAATCACAAATATGTTGGTATACAATTACAAAGTAATCACAAATATGTTGGTATACAATTACAAAGTAACCACAAATATGTTGGTATACAATTACAAAGTAATCACAAATATGTTGGTATACAATTACAAAGTAATCACAAATATGTTGGTATACAATTACAAAGTAATCACAAATATGTTGGTATACAATTACAAAGTAACCACAGTCGGATAAAATAACCACCTGGGGTCAAACCACATCAATTGTTTCTCTGACAATCAACGATAGAAACGTAACCCGTCAAAACAAGTGAGGCAATACTAGTATTTCATGATGTTTATTAGTCAACTTCCTTTCTTCAGCTTTATTTCTAATGAGTGTTGAATCTGTTTTATCTTCTTAAACATTTTTTTTTACAATCGCTTCTGCTGTTTGCTTATATTTCTTCGCCTTATCCTCTTGCTTCTTCTCCTGTCGCTTCATCTTCAATAAGCATTTACATAAGGGAGTAGGGTACACTCCCCAAGAGGCATGAACCTTGTTTTGTGAGCCTCTTTAGAACAGTGTACATAGTTCGAGGGACAGTCATATAAAATTTCATACTCCTGGGTCTAATAAACAAAATTTCCTTAGCTAACACGAGCATAGATATACACAAATTATGATCTGCATTTAATTATAGAATAATGATGACTCCATTTTTCTTCTGTTTCAACTTTTAGTATATAAGATGTTTTCGGTATTAAAATAATTGCTCGCTACATTACATTTAAAATAACATTACATTGGTTTACTTTCACGCATTTCTCGATATGCAGAAAGTTTCAAAGTAGAATAGAATAACAGATAACCTAAGGAATCTCCACTGTAATATATAAGGAACTCTCTGTGTGTATGTCTGTGTGAGTACGTTCCCCATAGACTCAAAACCGCTTAAAAAAATAATTTCACGAAGGTACTTGATGTTTCTGGGAGTGTTCTTACGTAGTTTTTTTTATCAGCATCCTTCTCATGAGTATCGAAAATCGATAATCGAAAAATTCCGATTAAAAATAAGGAGTCCTATTTTGACTAAAGTCAACACTTTCATACAACCTAACATCACAAGTGCATTTGAGAAGTTTTATCATTGCACAAGCAGAAAGGCACAGCCCATAAAAATCAGCTTAAGATTCTTTTATAAGATGAATGTTTCTTTTTAGAGCACAATGTCACCATGATACTTGAATTTTGTATGTTTAAACTAAACTCAAGTGATTATCCATAAATAATTTCATAAAACCCAACACTTGGTTGTTTGATAAGGCAAGGACGCGTTTGAAATGAATGCTTCTGTTCAGAGCACAATTGAACCATAATATTTGTCATTTGCATTTAAAGAAGTCATTATTTACAGATTATTTTATAAAATCAACAGTAAATTAGAATTATGGACTAAATCACTGCGGGGAGGCATGTAAAGCTTCCCCCCGGTACACTGTGGGGGGAGGGGTCCCTAACTAGAGCAAGTAATTAATCGATTTGATTTAAAAAATGCTCGAGTTCACCGATTTCGATTACAATCACTGTATGGGAAGGTGGAATTTGTTGATCCTCTTTTAATCCTTGACAACGTCGGGTATACCTGCTAATAAATAATAAATGCAATAATATACCGATATGCAAGTATATATATATATATATATATATATATATATATATATATATGTGTGTGTGTGTGTGTGTGTGTGTGTGTGTGTGTGTGTGTGTGTGTGTACAATCTTCAGAATGTGAGAGAATATATAATTATTTCCACAGCAAGACAACGTCGCAGCTCACAAGAGCCAAGAAAGCTAACAAACCGGAAGTCCAAGACGAGTTTCGTCCTCATTTGGGCTCGTCAGTTAGACACATCCTTACATCATCCTTACAAGTATAAAATTCCTACATGTGAGACGTCGGCTGTAGGTATAGTTGGTTTGATGCCACGCCCCTTGTTCGGTATGAGGTAGATTCATTCCACTGCCGGGTCAATGCCGTGGATTGTTTGATCCGTGTAAGTTAATAGACATTCGTGTGTATTTGGCGTGTTTGCTCAGCTGGTAGAGTACTCAGGTTTAAAATCCCGAGTTGAGATATGTCTTAATGATGAGCCCAAATGAGGGTGAAACTCGAGTCTTGAACTTCCGGTTCGTTGACTTTCTTGGCTCTTGTAAGCTACAACGTTGTCTGGCTGTAGAAATATATATATATATATATATATATATATATATATATATATATATATATATATATATATATATATATAAAGAACAAGTAGTTAATAAAGCATGTTAAAACACTTTGAAAAAGAGTTAAAAACATATTTAATTTTAAAAAGGAAGCACAAAATAAGTGGATAATCCTTAATCCGCGAAGTTTCGAAGAAATATTTTCCTTCTCATCAGAGGGTAAGGATTAGCAAAATGCGAGATTGGATTTTGCTTGCAAAAGTATTTAATGAAACTACAAGTAAGTCATGGATCTTACTTGGTAAAAAATAGGGAAGTAGAGGGAATAGGGTGAAGAAAAAGGTGATTTCACGTGAATGGATAGTCTGGTGACGAGTAAAACATCCAATCACGGTAAACTCCAAAAAAAGTTGATTAAATTTCCATTTCCACAAGTAAAATCCAAGGGAATCGCGTTATTGTCAGATGGCCCAAAGTAATCGAAAAAGCAGAAATCCGTGGCATAATTCACAAATGGGTACAAGGAAAAAGGGAATGAGTTCAAATAATATTATTAAAAGAAAGATAAGTTGTGCGTAGAAAAAAGAAATGGAGAGATTTAAAAAGAAAAACGACTGCCAAGGCTGGGCTGATTTAGAGACATAGAGATAAAGAAAAGAGAGGATATTGTTGTGTAATTTAATTGGATATCATTCAGTCTTTTCTGTAATATATATCCGATCCTCATCTTGACCAGTATTAGTATTTCATCACATATTAGCGAACGGAGAAACAATGTAGATGAATGAATGAATCAACCAACAAAACATCGACTGTGTAATCTTTCTTTTGTATTGTGTGTGAATGAATATTATACAAACGATATGCGAGTGCATTGCTAAAATTTGAACATCATTGGTTTTGATTTGTTCGTGACGGACATGTTCGACCAATTGTTGCGATGCAATGTGTATAATATTGATATACACACTCGTTGTTAAGACGTTAAGGTGTGTCGTCCCATCCCTTGACCGATTGTAGGAGCACAACTGTTTTTTTTTTAATTGGAGACGTATGAGAAAGATGGAGATTTACTAAATGTTATAGACTGCCAGAAGAAAGAAATATGAGAAAGATGGAGATTTACTAAATGTTATAGAGGCCAGAAGAAAGAAATATGAAAGAGAGGGAGAGAGATAGGCAAACCAGAGACAGAGACAGACAAAGAGACAGACAGACAGACATACAGATAAACAGACAGACAGGCAGACAGAAAGAGACAGAGAGAGAAACAGATAGACAGACAGAGAGTCAGGAAGACACAGACGAAAACAAGCGGACATACAGATAGAGATTTACCAGAATCACTTGAAGACTCTTCCTGCCTCACCCGTTCGGTTCGATGGCTATCATGTCTAGCTATAAAAATGACCATGTTACTTTCTGACGGAATTCACACCACTTTCTAACTTCCGTTATCCACCGATGATCATGTTTTGACCCCACACTCGTCAATCACTTACCGAGTTTGTCGTCTATTCTGAGACTCTTTTGACAAATCAGTTATCATTCCATTTCAAAATGTGATACCTAGACATTTTGCAACACAACGATTTGACATTCACGTCTTTGTTTCATTCTATTTCCCTTTGTGTTTAACCGTTTAAGTCGAAGAATTGCCGCCATCTTGTTGTTCTAAGTTAACAACTCGGTACAACTTGTTTTGATCTTAATCAAAACGCCTTAAAATAAGTAACAGTACAAAAAACGGTACTTGTGTACCTAGGTTACCGCGCTGAAGTAGTAACGTTATTATCTAGAAACCCATTCTTAACATGGGGAGGGTGCTTTGTAAATATTCTGTATTCTCACCTAACAATTTAATAAACAAATATATCGTAAAAATTTAATTTAACTTGAAAATATTATTTAAAAAAATAGCGCGGTAGCATAGACATGTACGCACCCTAAAAACTTCTCCAGGTAGAGAGAAGTGCAACTTACGAGGGGTGTGCAATAAGTAATGACCCTGATCCACTTCCCATAGCAGTAGAGCAACGAAACTTGGCACAGTCATTAGTCTTTCTCTACATAGAAACCAACCAGAGTTATGCATTTCTCCCATCGTTTGATGAAGCTCTGGAGACCGTTTTTGTAGAACATCCCATGTTGGTTCTCCAACCACAACGTAACTTCAGAAATCAAGGCTGCATCATCTGGGAAACGCTTTCCTTTCAAAAACAACTTCATGGCTGGGAAGAGGTGAAAGTCAGAGTGTGCAAGGTCAGCAGAATAAGGAGGATGGGGAAGGATTTCATAACCACACGCCCGTGCTTCTGATCTGGCGACATGTGAGTTGTGGACCGGAGTGTTGTCCTGCAGGAGGAAGGTACCTTTGCTGATCTTGCCCCGCCTCTTGATTTTGTAGCTTCCCTTAATTTCCTCAAAAGTGAAGCATAATAGGCTCCTGTAATTGTAGTACCCTTTCCCAGGAAATCTGTTATCACTACTCCGTCCTGGTCCCAGAAGACTGTGAGCATAACCTTGCCAGCGGAGGGCTGCACCCTTGCCTTCTTTGGGGATGGTGAGTTCAAGTCCTTCCTCTGCATTGACTGGGCTTTGGTCTCTGGATCATAGTGATGGACCCATGTTTCATCCTATGTATTCAGTCTTTTAAAAAAGTTTAACTCATCTTCTTGGCACATCTCCAAATTCATCCTCGAGCACTCGACGCGTTCTCACTTCTGGAATGGTGTGAGTAACCTGGGAATCCATCTGGCAGACACCTTATGCATATGAAAATGGTCATGAATGATAGTTTTCACAGGCCCTATACTAATCTTTACATCTTGGGCTATTTGGCGAATAGTAATGCGCCGATCTTCCAAAATGGACGCCTCAACTTGACGGACAGATGCCCCATCAACGGCAGAAGGGGGGCGACCATGTCTGGGAGCTTGTTTCCACAGACTTCCGGCCACGTTTGAATTCACGATGCCAGCGTTTTACAAGGCTATATGATGGGCCATTCTCACTATCTGTTTCTTTCATTTCATAAAAAGTCTCCTGTTTTGTGCGTCCTTTCAAATACAAAAACCGGATCACTGCTCGACATTCAACAGGCTCCATTTCACACCTGACTCAGTTCAAACATCTGTAAAACAGAAACCACAATTAGTTCACAGCTGTAATTTGCCACATAACCTGTAGAGATATAAATCATTGCACATGCAAAATTTCAGCTAGATTAGGCAACTGGAAGTGGGTCAGGGGCATTACTTATTGCATGTCCCTTGTATCTTGCCTTTGGCATCATATATATATATATATATATATATATATATATATATATATGTGTGTGTGTGTGTGTGTGTGTGTGTGTGTGTGCGTGTGTGTGTGTGGCAGTGTTTAAAGATAGCACAATACTGGGCTCTCCTTTAGAGTCATGAGAATTGCTTAAAACGTCGTAAATAAAAAAGATACAAGACAAAATGGGGCGGGGGTATTTGTAAAACATTTAGGGACGATCAAAACGTTATTTGTTGTGACACCGTCGATCGAGTATCACGTGACTTAACTTTTCCCAACCTGAAAACGAGGCTTGAATTTCTATTAAGACTGATAAAAAAAAAATAAAACAGTCTAATAGATTTTTAATAATTTCAAATCTGAAATTCTTTGTCTACAGATCCATTTTATTTATTAATACCCGGATGTTTCAGTCGATGGCACTGCATTTCATTTTGAAGCTTGTGTTTCTGGTATAACAGTGATTGTTACTTTTTTTTACTGTCTTTTGATAGCAACGCCTTTTTTTTAACGCCATTGAACGTGATGAGACATGTATTCTTTAGCTTTTATTTTAAAGCTATCAGATTCTATTATTTTTTTTATCTTGACGCATTCAACATTCTTGACACTGGTTTCTACTTGATCAGCACCGTTCAATGTTATTAGCTACAAAAAGAAAGAAAGAAAGACAAACGAATTGTACATAAAATAGATTAGCATACTTACTAGAATTAACATTAAACATGCTATTATCAACAGTTGACCTGAGAAATAAATAATTCATATGTTTTACGTTATTTAACTGTCGTCAAAACAAAAGAGTATTGATACTAGTAATTGGATACATTACAGAGAATCAATGTTTATATTAAACTAGCTATCCCGACCTGGCGATTCCCAAGAGTAAACTAACTGTTGCTAGTTTATTTTTTACACAGGAATCACCACTTATCAATCCACAGATGCCACTTGAGGAGTGTACAATATTCAAAGGGATAAAATCATAGTAATCGTTAGAAGTGTAAATTTGTCGTGTTGCAGGGGGTTTCATTAAAGGGATATGACGGGGGATCAATATTGGGCCAATACATATAACAGGTACATTTATAATGGAGGTAACGATTCTGATGATGAGAGGAGAGAGAGAGTTATACATATACAGGTCTGTTCTGAGATGCTTGGGACTCCATATATATACTGAGGGTGCACAGTTCTTATATTTCTGATAACACATATTAGAGAGGAGAAAAGATACATATTCTTGGGAGAGTTACGCAATGTTCATAATAATATGTTCATCACATAACCTTTTAATTTGTGGAATGACGACACGAAGACAACAATTATAAAAATCGATGGTGATTCTTTATTTCATTGGACCGGTCGAATGATGATGACGTCAGGAATTCAAATTCGGGATCTACATAGTTTAATGTTCTTTCCTTCGCTTCCAAAGGACTCTGACTCCAACTTTCTCTCTGACTGACTAGCAGACAACTGTTCTGCTTCATCTGCTGCCCTGATCTGACTAACTCTAGTTCCTATATTAAGAATCCCCCTTTTTGCTATGACGTCATAAGTGTGTTTCCCAACGTGACCAATTCACGTGGCTATGCACACGTTTTTCCAAACACTTCTGACAACGAAGAATTCTCAACTAACCTATTTTTTTAACCTAACCTATTTTTAACAATATATTTTTAATTTGTATTGTTCATTCATTTTAGCTGACATTTTAATATTCAGTTTTTGTAAAGAATGAACAATCAATTCTTTTTACAATATACACAATATCTAACTATTTTATAATAGAATTTAACGATAGATCTTTTTAACATTCCTATTTCTAACATTCCATTTCTTAACCTTGCTTACAAGGTTCGAGTCTCGGCTTATCCTAATCTCATTTTCACTTATCTAATGTTCTTCTTATTTACATGGAAAGGACAGCCCTTTTTCCTGTAACAAATTCGATAAATTGGATTACTTAAGAGGAACGACTTATCAAGATCTTGTTTGCGTGGACTTGAAGACGGCAATGTTGTAGTCAGCTGGAAAGCAGGCCAACGGAAGAGAGTTCAACAGGTCTAAAGTTATGAGAAAGAAGTTCTATTCATGGAATCTAGGTTTAAGTCTAGGCACAGATAAAGAGTGGTGGAAACTATTGATAGTGTTTTCAGCTATACGAATTTTTTTCGTGAATTTTTTTCGTGAATTTTTTTCGTGAATGTTTGACTATAGATTGGAGCTCAGACGAGCACTTGCCATGAAAATAACGATGAAGCAGAGAAAGGCTCGCAACGTCTCTTCTGTGAAAAAGTGGTTGCAGAGAATAGAAAAGGGCATCACCTAATAGGCTACGAAGTCTATTTTGAACACAGTCAAGGCAAGATAAGATCTTTCTAGCAGCTCCTGTCCAGATGTTGCAACAATACCCCATCCCTGGACTACCTGGCTTTTATATAGGTAGAGAACTGCATCAGCAGTGAGATGTCTGCTGGATCGACAGAAGGATCCATCATTTTTCCAGCGATATTGTCAACGGATTTGATGCACATGTTCCATTTCAGATCAAGAATAAAGGTCAAGCCCAGAAAACATGAGGCCTCCCCAAGACGAGGGTCATTCATTTCAATTGATGCCAGATGAGCATCAGAGCGGTGATGATGTAAACATAAAAGTTTGGTTTATAGATGCATTAAAAGTAACGAGCCACCTCTTTCCCCATTGTACCACATAACCAATGTATTAATATAAAGTAAAGAAAAAAAGACGGATGTCGAAGGCTGAACTTGTAAACGGGACCTTAAGATGCGCATTCTATGTTTTATGTTATTTAACTGTCGTCAAAACAAAAGAGAATTGATACTAGTAATTCACGTATGTAAAACAGAAGTCAGTGTTTTCTTTGGGGTTAAACTAGATGTCCCGACATGGCGGTGCCCACATAATAAATTGTATTAGTATGAAATCAACAAAAAAGAGAAAAATGATGTCCAGAATTTAGATCATATACTCAATCTAATCTTCTATCAAATGAAATATATACAGCAGCTTGCTTACCTGATAAATCTAATCCTTAATGAATGTAGGATATGTATTGTTCGATCTGTCACCATTTTCCCACTCTATAATAAAGGTCAATATGTACTCAGTTGTATATTTTATTTTATATAAATATAATATGCCCGCCTTGTAACAAAAAGGTTAGCGAGTAAAAAATAGAAATTTCCTTTTATAGTCTCCGAAAGTAACCATTTTAAGTGATAAATTAAACAGAGAAAAGCAATAAGAATGCTATCTATATATCGATAAAAGTGAAACTGTCTGTCTGTGTGTCTATGTATCTGTGTGCACTTTCCTACCAAATAACTCTGTCAATTTTCGGTCTCCAGACTCCAAATTTGGCATAAGGGGTAATGAGATTTGGGGAAAAATTTTTTAATCGGTTTTCGACCGGAAATTTTGCTGTTAAGGGGTCAAAGTTCAACGATTTGACCTTTAAGAACTCTACCAAACTCTTCTGACAATTTTGGGTCTAAACACTTGAAATTTTAGATATAGATTACTTAGGGATCTAACGTTATAATTCTATTGGAGCCCAAGACAATAAATGCTAAGGGGTCAAAATTGGGGTTAAAGTTTTAAAAAATTTATGTATTTTTTTTTCTTTAGGTAATCCGAATTAATAATAATAATAATAATAATAATAATAATAATAATAATAATAATAATAATAATAATATTCTCAAAGTAATGAAAACAGCTGAAATATTAAGGAAAACCTTTGAATGTGGAGATTAATACATATGAACCACATGCGTGAGCCAGACAAACTGCGGCACAGGCAAAACACGAAGAAGCGTTACAGAAAACGAAGAACACTAATAATTATAATGATGATAATAATAATAATGATGATAATAATAATAATAATAATAATAATAATAATAATAATTATTATTATTATTATTATTATTATAATCTATATATCTACTAGCATGAGTGCCCGGCGTTGCCTGGGTGTTTGGAGGTGTTTGGAGGTGTGTGTTGAGCAAAAAAAAAAAAAAAAAGAAAAAGTGGAAGTAGGAAGGCAGGCTCGAAACCGTACTGCGAAAGAGGAAAAGAACGGGGGAAAACCTGACGTCTTTGCTGTTACATCCATCGCCAAACCGCAAGTGATGTAGGTTTGAATTAAGGCTAGACAATCGAAAAACGGGGATGACTTTCGAAAATATCGGTGAAAAAAGCGATCCCTTCCTGTAGAAAAGTGACCAGATGAGTGTGAAGAAATTAATGTTTTTAGCCAATTTTTCGGTATTTGTCAGCTGAAGGGTCGAGCTTCAAAACGATACTGATCTTGTGAAAATCCATCGTATCTGTCGAAAGTTTTAGGCAGACATACAAACAGACATACATACAATTATATATTGGTAGCTCTAATTTTCGACCCAAACCGATTAAAAACCTTGCCCTATCTCTGAATACCCTTTATGTAAAATTTCAAATGTGTAGACAAGAAATTGTCTGAGTAATTTAGTAGAGACCGCAGAGGTCAATTTTTTAAAACTTTGATTACTATTATTACCTCTTAACATTTATTGTTTTGGGCTCAACTCAAGTTATTATATTAGATACCTGTCAAGTGTTTAGACCCAAAACTGGCGGAGGAGTTAGTTAGACTTCTCAAAGGTTAAATAATTGAACTTTGACTCTTTAACAGCCAAATTTCTGACCGAAAAGGGACTACAATGATTTTCCCAAATCTTAGTACCCTGTATATCAAATTTCGAGTCTGTAGACTGAAAATTGACAGTTATTGCGTAGGGGAATGTACACATACACACAGATACACACACACACACACACACACACACACACACACACAGACACGTTCACTTTTTTAGATATACTATATTGGGTGGCCGGCGTTGCCCGGGTATTTGGAGGTGTATGTTGAGCGGTCAATTTTTTTAAACTTTGACCCCTATTATGATCCTTTAAAATTTATTGTTTTGGCCGCAAATTAAGTTATTAAGTTAGACTCATGTCCGAGGAATCTATATCTAAAATTTCAAGATACATAGACACGTTCACTTTTATAGATATATAGATATATTGATAGATAGATAGATAGATAGATAGATAGATAGATAAAAGTGAAATTATGTGTGTGTGTGTACATTTCCCTACGAAACTACTCTATCAATTTTCAGTCTACAGACTCAAGATTTGACATAAGGAATATTGAGATTTTAGAAAATCTTTTTAATCGGTTTTCGGCCAGAAATTTGACTGTCAAGGGGTCAAAGTTCAACGATCTTACCTTTAAAACTCTACCAAACTCCTTCGCCAATTTTGGGTCTAAACACTTGAAATTTTAGATGTAGCTTACTTGGCCATAGATCAAACTTTTTAATCATATTTGAGCTCGAATCAATAAATGTTAAGGGGTCAAAATTGGGGTCAAATTTAAAAGTAATTGACCTCTGCTGTTTCTACCAAATTTCTCGGCCAATTTTTGGTTTAAACATCTCCAATTTTACATAAAGTGCATTCAAACATAGAGCAAGCTTTTTAATCGGTTATTGGTCCAAAGATTTTGCTGCCAAGGAGTCAAAGTTTAAAAGATTTTACCTTTGCAGTCTCTAGCAAACTATTCAAATAATTTTGGGTCTAAACATTTGAAATTTTACTTAAAGGGTATTCAGATATGCAGCAACCTTTTTATATCAGTTTTTGGGCGATAATTTGGCTGTCAAGAGGTTAAAGTTGAAAGAGTTGACCATTCCAGACTCAGCCAACTTTGGGTCAAAATACTTGAAATACTTAATATTTAGATGTAGGCTACCTGGACATAAGTCAAACTTTTTAATATACACATAAAGTTATGAACAGTACATAGGGCACGAGCAAAGCCGGGCTGAACGGTTAATAATAATAATAATAATAATAATAATAAT
>NC_136496.1:92044217-92109217 GCF_053919585.1 Euprymna scolopes
TTGCTCTGAATTCAATAATATATTTCTGCTTCTGACGCACGTTTATGATAGGGATTTTTTTCTTAGAGTCTCACACCGTCAATATCTGCAATAGAGAGACGAAACTCTCATGTCTTCAATGCATAAGTTTAGTACCCATAACTAGGACTAGGACAACAGCATATTTTTTCATTGTTTTAACTCTCGAGTGTGTATCAATTAATATCTTATATGCTTTTATATAGAGTGGTGTGGTTCCCAGTTCTAATCGTGTCTAACTGTACCGAATATATACTCGAGAGTCAAAACAATGAAAAGAACATGCTGTTGTTATAACCCTATTCATGACACCGAAATTGGCAATCTACGTTGATTCATTCGGGCGGAAAAAATAGGAGGCATTACTTTCGGAACGCCTCTCATATATTCTTATCTCTGTCAGAGCGGTCCTCCAGCTGTCAATTCCAGTTTTCATGTTCCCATTGTTTTTTTTTCTTTTTAATAAGATCAATGATCTTGTCGGATTGTGCATCCTTAAGCATCAAATTATCCATGCTTGATAGATTTCCGTCGTAGGATTTTTTTTGTCGTCAAAACATGCCATTCTATTTTCTACTCTTCGCCTTTATGTATAGCAGATCATGCGTCTCTCATTATCCTATTCTTTATCATTCTTATTCCTCACGAAGTAGTCACGATTATTAAGGGAGTGGAGGTCTGAACAGTGCTTCCTCTTCTCGATCTTTCCTACCATCTTTGACCCCTTTACGACTATTTTCTTTGGTGCTAGTCAATGCTGGCACTATGATTTTTGGGGGGACGTAGTTAACTTAGAATTTTGCTGTTTCAGGTTTCTTGGTCCCATGCGGTGTTCCTCCATCTTTTTGTTTTACTTGTGCTGTAGTTTCCATATAGCCGGTAAGCATTACCGTCTGTTGTATTTCTCAGTTTCCCCTTGATTCCAATTTCTCCTAGTCGTTTTCCAAGTTTTGTGAGACTGTTCCTGGTGCTTCCATCATCATCATCATCATCATCATCATCATCATCATCATCATCATCATCATCATCATCATCATCTTTTTCTTCTTACTAGTATCATTATTATTACTATTTCTTCTTCTTCGTCTTCTTCGTATTATTATTATTATTATTATTATTATTATTATTATTATTATTATTATTATTTACTGAAGATGAATTTGACATAAGTCATGATTAGTGATAATCGCTTGCGTTACTTGGAGTTTGGGTCTCAAATTATCACTATTTACCTAATCAAAATCCTCACAGAAATCATCGCCAGTAAACAATCACTGGTAATAATCCGAGTGACAACAAGTCTCTCCAGAATTCCATTACTCTCCACTTCTTTCGATAACTATTGTTAATGGCATTATCGATACAGACCTTTATCAGTATTTGTTCTCTGGCAATGGTCATTGGTCTTCCCTGAGCTTTGAGTAGAAAATAACATCACCAACGATCACAGTATTGTTCGCACTCTTTCAGTAAGGTTTCGGTTAGTGCCTTCAGTCCTTGGTTCATGCACCCTCCTTAACCCTTTTACCAGTATTTATGTGGTGTAAGCCGAGGATGGTGCCATTTTTTTTTTATATGGGAATGGTCATTAAATAAAATTTAAAAAAACTCCATTTATAGTTATTATTATTGTTGTTATTACTATTATTGTTTCTGTTGTTACATTGTGTGTTTGGCTGTTGTCATTGTCGGTTCTATACTGATAGGCGGATCATAACAAATGACCATAGGCTGTCCACATTTTTTTTTTCAGGCCTCAAATACTTTCTGCAAGATCCTGGCGGTTCCCAACAAAGTAGTCTTTTGAAGCACTCCAACATTGCAATGGATCCCAAATTTCTCAATCCGCTTGTTAAATCCATTTTTTTTACACTCCCCAGGGTTCCTATCACAATAGGTGCAACTTCTACCTTCTTAAACTTCCACAATCTTTTTATCTCCCTTTTCAAGTCTGCGTACTTTTTCGACCTTCTCTTTTCTTTTTCAACCACATTCATATCCGCTGACACTGCTGTATCAATGTTATTTTTTTTATCACTTTTTTCTTCAACAAGACTAAATACGGCCTCGTTGCTTCCATCACATTATCACATTGAATATTCATATCCCATAATAATTTCACATTATTACGCTCCACT
Organism: Euprymna scolopes; assembly: GCF_053919585.1. Taxonomy (NCBI): domain Eukaryota; kingdom Metazoa; phylum Mollusca; class Cephalopoda; order Sepiida; family Sepiolidae; genus Euprymna; species Euprymna scolopes. Next base: position 92,046,374 of record NC_136496.1, read on the forward strand.
ACCCCTTCTGGAACATGTTCATACCAGTTTACATTGCATTCCAATGCTCTTTTCTTGAATATAATCTCAATGGACATGTCCCGCAATATTGTCATGCCTTTTGAACCAACTTCTCACAACTATTGACGAGATGCTGTACATTCTCACTTTTCTGCCCTCACATCCGATATAGAGGACGTTCATTCGTTTTATCAATGTGATACTTCACATAATTTGTCATTAACGCTTGACTTCTGTGCGGACATCCACACCAACCTTTAAGTCACATTAAATAACAACAATCGCCAGGTTTTTCCTTTGTCCACTGACCCTGGTAAATTTCTACTGAACTGACCATGTATTTTCTTCTCAGTCCACTTGTCTTTCGTCTTTTTGTTCATTTATTGTCATTCAATTCCTTGCACCTTTCTAGTTTTGACACACCCTTTCTAAGCTTACATTTATATTTAACTTATTATTATTGCTTCACAAGGAGCTTTCATATAGGTCTTCGGAGATCTTTCCCTAAAAACAGCCTGTTGTGTTCATTGGAAGCTGGATGATAAAAACTCTCCCCACGTTTCCAATACTCTCCTCTTTCGATAACATTTGCAAATAAATTTGCATCATCGAAACAGCTGCTTGCCATTGATTTCTTGTTGGCAGCAGCTATTGGTCTTTGCTGGGATTTGAGTGGCACTAAGCGTCCACGGCGCCTCAATTCTCTTCGCACTTATTCGGCTGAAGTCTGGTCAGTTCATGGGTCTTTCCTTCCTCCTTGACTCTTCTTGGTTATTTGGTCTCGCTCTTTTACGGTGATGTGGCAATGGGAGTAGGGTTGAGTTAGAGAACTTATAGATATGCGGTTTCAGCGTTGTTTGTTCCATGTAGTGTTTCATGTTTTTCCTTTGCAGCATTTTGTCTTGGCCGCACTTGTTCCTCCCGTGTATTAGTTTCCACATTCAAGGGTTTTTTTAATATTTCAACTGTTTTCATGATTGTTGTTCATTGTATTTTCCCATGCATTCCTTTGATTCCAATTTCTCCCGTTCTTTTATTATTATTATTATTATTATTATTGTTATTATTGTTATTATTATTATTATTATTATTATTATTATTATTATTATTATTATTATTATTATTATTATTATTTACTCACTAGACACAGTCACACAGGCCATTACCAAGGATTTCTCTTATAAAGCAACTTGTGGTGTTCTCTGGAGTCTAAATGATAACAAGTCTCCCCAGATTGCAAGTAATCTCCACCTCTTTCGATAATCTTTGCATATTAATTTGCGTTATCGCAAACCATTGATTCTTCATTGGCAGTGACAATTGGTCTTAATTGGAAATTGGATGGCAGTAAGCCTTCACAAGGTTCCGGCCCTCTTTGCACTCATTCACCGGGGGCCTGATTAGTGCTTTCTCTTCTCGGTCTTTCCATTTTCCTTGTCACTGACTTATTCGATGTAGCGCCTGATTATAGCGACATAATAGGGGGGGGTGCAAAAGGCAAGGGCACAAGGGGATTAACTTGCAATTAGACAGTTTCAGTTTTCATGATTCGATGCTCATTTTTGTTTTATGTCTGTAACAGTTTCTCTATGTCTAGTTTGTGCCTGTAACTCATGTGTGTTAGTCTCCACATTCAAGAGTTTTCCTTAATATTTCAGCCGCTTTCATTGTTACCCGTTGTATCTTCTCAGCCATCCCTCTTGTTCCAATTTCTCCCATTCTTTTTTCAAAGTTTTTCGGTATTGTTCCTAGTGCTCCAACTATTAGTGGTGTTATCTTAACTTCCTTTATCTTCGAGATCCCTTTAATCTCTCTGGCCGGTTCCGTGTATTTTCTCCGCTTTTCTGTCTCATTGGATTTTACTCTGTGATCTGATGAAACGGCGAAATCTACAATTTGGCAGGACTTTTCCTTCTTGTTAATGACATCCGGTTTTCTTGTTTGGGTGCGTTTATCCGTTTGTATATCTATGTCCCATAGAGTTTTGTGACTTTAATTTTCAAGTACCGCTGCCGGTTTTTGCTTGCACTCTTTGTCTGAGTAATTAATTATTATTGTTGTTGATGTTGTTGTTGTTATTGTTGTTGTTTATGTTGATGTTGTTGTTGGTGTTGTTGATGATGTTGTTGTTGATGTTGTTGATGATGTTGTTAATGATGTTGTTGTTGATGTTGATGATGTTGTTGTTGTTGATGTTGTTGATGATGATGCTGTTGATGTTGTTGTTGATGCTGTTGTTGATGATGTTGTTGATATTGTTGTTGTTGATGATGATGTTGATGATGTTATTGTTGATGTTGCTGATGTTGTTGTTGATGCTGTTGATGATGATGATAATAATCAGTAACTTAAGCATGAGTTTAAGCAACGTCTCCTCAATATTCCAGCATCATTCCATGGTCATTAGAACTTGCCTGGAGTTTTCACTGATTTCAATATAAGTGATAGCAAGCGTTTTCGCATTTCGACGTTCTTCGTTCTATTCTATTATTCGTTCTATCCTATTATTCGTTCCATTCTATTATTCCATCTATTCTATTCTTCGTTCTATTCTATTATTCGTTCTATTCTATTCTTCGTTCTATTCTGTTATTCCTTCTTTTCTATTCTTTGTTCTATTCTATTTTTCGTTCTATTCTATTATTCGTTCTATTCTGTTATTCTTTCTTTTTTATTATCCGTTCTATTCTATTCTTCGTTCTATTCTGTTATTCTTTCTTTTCTATTCTTCGTTCTATTCTATTCTTCGTTCTATTCTATTCTTCGTTCTATTCTATTCTTCGTTCTATTCTGCTATTCTTTCTTTTCTATTCTTTGTTCTATTCTATTTTTCGTTCTATTCTATTCTTCGTTCTATTCTATTCCTCGTTCTATTCTGTTATTCCTTCTTTTCTATTCTTTGTTCTATTCTATTATTCGTTCTATTTTATTCTTTGTTCTATTCCGTTATTCCTTCTATTCTATTATTCGTTCTATTCTATTCTTCGTTCTATTCTATTCTTCGTTCTATTCTATTATTCCTTCTATTCTATTCTTCGTTCTATTCTATTATTCCTTCTATTCTATTATTCCTTCTATTCTATTCTTCGTTGTATTCTATTATTCCTTATATTCTATTCTTCGTTCTATTCTATTATTCCTTCTATTCTATTATTCCTTCTATTCTATTCTTCGTTCTATTCTAGTTTTTTCCACGATTTTTTTTCACTCTTCTATCCTTTTCCAACTAGTTTCAATAGTGAACATTAATGTTTATGCAATTATTATTTTTAAAGTGGATGTCTTTTTTTTAATCTTTTGTGTTCGTCTGACATGATTTACGTATTTCATCCCTATCACTTTTTCTATCATTTGTGTTGTGCTTCTTCTGATTTAGACAAAGTTAGTATTTTTTTTTTGTGGTAGTTTTGGCACTTTATGGCTGTTCTGATCAGGTCTTCTCATCAGTGTCGTAGTTTGTACTGCAAAACCATGTGGGACAGAAAAGAGTTGTTGTAAACTTCCGACTTTACATGACACTTAGGGTTCCAATGGGTACACATGCTTTTGAAACTTGGCGTTTAAAGACAGAGGATTAGCGCGGATTCTAGAATGACTATTTGAGAAGCATGACAAGAGAACCAAGTTAAAATAACTCTTGAGTTCCAAAATAATATCATCAAGATTATGCAAAAAATGCATTATAAACTGGTTTTATCATGACGTCGAAAGAAGTCCTGAAAGCAGTGTTTACCGATCATACGCAGAAGAATTTCCTGGTAAATATGCTTCCTCTGACAACGCTGGAAAGGTTAGTTAAGCACTGAACAATATAGAAAAGTTATGTATCCGGAAATGTCAAAAAGTCCTCCGAGAATTAGGCAATAAAGTAACTGTCTTTAAAACGTTTTGCTGGATGTAACGTATTCGACGTATGCGAAGAAGAACTTTCTGGCCAAAGACATTATTAGCAAGCCACCAAAGCATTGGAATCACCAAATCTATAATGATATGGAGTTTCTTTTGCTAACAGTGGAAAGCGCCGAACAGTATAGAAGGAGTGAGTATCTAGAAAGTTTGTAAGATCTACTGAAGATTATGCAAATAAAAGTGGCTTCATGCTTTGTCTCGATTGATTTCCATAAAGTCTATAATGTCGGCGACTTTTTCTTTTCTTCATTAGCGTCTCTGTCTGACCACATTAGTGCGGAAATGCTTCTCTGCTTATTATAACTTGATCATCTTATAAATCCAATGTCACCAAACACCAGTCATGAACCAGTTCATACTCCAATAGTTTTCCTCATGTTCGGTTCGCAATCATTAATTCTTATCTTCGAGTTCATCTTGGCTTGAAAAAGTTTAGACTAATCTATATATTTATTAAAGTGAGAATGTGTGTGAGGACAATTCCCAACCTATATACTCAATTTTTTATTTACAGATTTGAAATTTGGTATATTAGATATTTAGACATGTGGAAAACTTTTTAATCGGTTTTTATCCGGAAAAAAAAAGCAGCTGCTTAGGAGTCAAAATACAAAAAAGAGATCACCGGATCATTACCGTCTTGGCAACCGTTTCACGAATGCGCATACGTGAATCGTTCATGTGACTGATTCCTTATGTTAAGAATAAGTAGATTTGAAAACAATTTTTAAAGAACGTGTCAAGCTAACCCAATGGTTATCGTACTTGACTCACTGTCTTTAGGTTTTGTTTTCGATCTCAGCTCGAGTTATTTTTTTTTACTTACAAGAAATGATCTGTTTCGAGATAAACGTAATGCTCGCATGCACATGTCTCAGTTTCTGTATGAATTAAAATGTAATATTTATGCTTATTTTACGACTGGGTAATGACCTGCTAGTCATGAAAAAAATGTGTATGCTCTTTTTTTGTTCGTCAACTCGCGATGTTTTTTTTATTCGGACTTGTTTTCATTTAGAATCCCTCCTTACGCAAATAGATAGTAGGATCTGCATTTTAGCGTATTAAAAAAAAATAAAATAAAGTAAAAACTACAAAACAAATATAATAAAAGGAAAGTTAATTGTGTGGGCTAGGGTCGCGCAATTCGGAGGTCTAAGTTGTGGGGCGGTGGGTGCTTCGTCATGAGTAGTCGACTGTATCGATCGCAACGAAGACAACAAATGTGAACCAAGAGACATATATCAATGCACCCAACATTTGGAAAAGCGAAAAACCTACATGTTCAGGCATGCGATGTGCTGTCCAGACACACATGGTTGATTTGGGGTCAATCTGAATTTCTTTTATTCTTACATTTTTTGTTTGTTTTCTTTTGCTTTTTTTTTTTTTTAAATAAAAGATACAAAAATACCTTTGACTGAAAATGTACACCTTAGATCTTCGGTCAACCCTGGAGGTTAAACCCTTCGAAAACCACTTACTACGATCCTTTCGACCGAAACTGTCGAGTCAACTTGCTTTATTATTTTCTAAAATGTCTCTCAAGAATAGAACAATAAAAAAGCGATGTTAATCCTTCTACCCCCACTAAAGATAAACAGACTTAGTAATGAACGCTGATGAACTTGTGTCCTCCTCGACATATCACCTCTCGATCAACCTAACAAGCAGCAAAATCCCACCGCTTTACTGTTGAGGTTCATGGTCTCTAGATGCCGGGAAGCCTTCTACTTTAATAGTTTCTTCCCAGACTTTCAATTTCTCTTGTTTCCTAGCTTCCTTAGCTGTATTAACCTGCAGAAGTTTAAATGTAATGTGAACAAACACCTCAATGCTTAATTTTCCGCAGTCTACTGTTAGACAGGATCCCTAACAGTTTCAAGTGGAAATGAGTATTGTTTGGGGTGGGAAAAAGTTTGTTTTTTTTAAGTAAAGAAAATACGTTTTCTTGACCATTTTAAACTTCTTCCTTTTCCTAGCTGATAGCATAAGCCTTGAAACGCTGGAAATGTTTTATTTTGAATTTTATTTTGAATTTTATTTTTAATTTTAATTTTTTATTTACAATCGACTTTTTTCCCCGCACACACAACTGAAAAAAAATGATAGAGACAAGATTTATCAGTACCAACCTTAGTAAACGTGAGATGTTTGTTCATGTTGCTTTGGAATTTCTGTATATTTGTATGGTTAGGGAAACAGGAAGCAATAAAGGAATTCCAAAGCCAAGCTCTCCAAAACAAGGCGCTCTCTGAGTAAAAATTCTTCAAGCACCCAAGGATTTTTACATTGAAGGGATAATTTTTCTGCTTATTGGGATAGTCGGGCACATTTTCTTTAACGGGATACAAGTGCAGTAATTCACACTCCATGGAAATCCTTGAAAAGAAAAAACAAGCAAAAAAAAGCAACACTGGCGATGAGACGTGAACTAAAACGAAGCAGACAGTGTGGGGCCCATTAGGCTATAAATCTTTTTTACGCTCTGTCAGAGAGAGAGAGAGAGAGAGAGAGAGAGAGAGAGAGAGAGAGAGAGACTAGTAGTGTTCGATATTGGCCGGGCAATATCGAAAGATGTGCTAGTTGACGATTATTCTGATTATTCAAGCCAAAAAGTTTTTTCAGCTAAAATATGTTTTAGAATAATAAAAAATATTTAGAATAAATATTTATTGACATTAATTAAGGAATACTAACTTAAAAATGTTATCAAAACAATTTAGTTGATAACTTAGAATAATGACATGTAAAAAAAACATCAGGTGATTATCTTAGTGGCGTATCCTAATGACGTTATTTAGAAGGGGCGATGGTCTTTGAGATACGTGGAAATTGGTTGAGTCAATCGGAGTCGAGAGACGGACAGAGACGGTCTCCAGATCGTGATGGCTCCAAGTAGACGGGGTCAGAAACGGCGATAGTCAGAATCAGTGTTGCCCCTTTCCAAAAGGGGAAAAACATTCTGGAGTAAGAAGTTGCCGTTAATAAAACCTGAAGCTGTCATTTCTTTTGAAAATTTTTCATTGCAGCTTTCCGCCAAACAAGAGCGAAGATTAACCAGATATGTTCACGATTGGCTAGATATTGAAACCCCAAATAAGTGTTATTACAGGTTTTTGTGTTATAAAAAGGTATTTCTGTATATTCTTGTTCAATCATGAACTGTATTTAAATGTTTACACACACAACGTACTCTAGACGATCATAGATGAACACACGTACACACGTCATATAGATGGCTGTGACATGTATATACAAACGTATATACTCTCTCATACAATCTAACTATTAGAAGACACACGTACACATAATATATACCCCAACAACACAAGAGTAGTTGGTACATCAGCCCAAATACACCAGTGGACGAGTGGTGGCTTTTAGGGATAACGTTTCATCTACGATTACGATTCTTCAGATGCTGCACTTCCATTTCTTGTTCTCTTTCGGTGGAGGAGCAGTCCTTCACGACTGAGACAATTTTTTTATTTTTCTCCACGTTAAAAAACGACCCTGGTGTCTAACCCTGTCCCATGGGGAGGCATTGTAAATAGGTACGATTACGATATGATACTGCTGAAAGATTCATCAAATCATACGGCAATACCGTTTATTCACTTGCGTATAAAGAGTAAACTATTTATTCCATGAGCAACAGTCGCCGTCGGTGGATCAATCTGTCACGCCATTGTCTGTCAATCTGTCACGATTATATTTGATATTAACATTGCTTTATCTAAAGTTTTGAGTGTAATAGACGGGTAGTATACATCGATATCGAATTGCATTTAAGTCCATTTTATTTATTTATTTTTTTCATTTCCTTAAATTATTTTAAGAGCATCATTTGAAGATAACAACATGACACGTTTAGGATTCTCATTTATCGTGTATTAGTTACGTCGAATATACCGGATGCTATTAGTGTAATTGTTACAGAACACCGACGCGCGTATGGGCATTGTATGCAAATGCCGAGCCGTGTGCGAAGTGACGTCACGATAAGGAAAAACACGTGTGCACAGACCGCCGAGGACATGAGAAGATGATCACGTTACAGACGTGGGTGACGTCATAGCCACCACAAGAAGTTATGCGTGGCGGAAGAACGAGGAAAAAAGGTATTTTCGTAAAACCTAAAACACGAGTTGAAATTCTTGCCTATTGTCTCCTTTGCAGCTGAGCCTACAACGTGTTAGGTCCCGGGTTTCTATATGTTAACGTGTGCTTAAACGTGTGTAACGTTACATTGTTTTTAGGATTGCTATGGAAATCTTTGTAATCATTGAGTGTAAATCTAGGTTTACTAGGTATAACTCTAGCAACATCACGTCTGTGAGGGAGGTTGCAGAGAAGATAGTGAGGCCTATTAAATTGCAGATACATTTCTGTACCTTATCAAAAGCTCTCAAATTTGAGAGAGGTTCACCTGCCCCAAAATGGCAACAATACATGGCTTGATAGTAGATTTGTAGATAGAGAATAGCTTCGGCTGTGTTAAAGTGTTTAGAACTTACTTTACGAGAAGAAGAAAAAAGCGATGGGTCAAATATATGTACCTCAAGAAAGATTTGATGAGAAAAAAAAGACACAGAAGTTTTAAAGTCGATTTTTCCTGAAGAGCGGAGCCATCCATGAAAATATCAGGAAGGAAAGGGACACGCCTAGGATTGAAAACAAAAACTGAATCTTTACAGGGTTAAACAAAACAAGTTATTTCATGCCCCAACCTATAACTGAACCCAAGTGAACTTCTATGTTAACTACATATTTTCAATTTGATCGGAGGGAGATATGCGAAGAAACAATATCAGAATAGAAAGCGATATCGCCAACATTCATTTTCTGAACAATATTCTCTGGGGGATCATCTATAATATAAATCTCACCTGTATGTATGTATGTATGTATGTATGTATGTATGTATGTATGTATGTATGTATGTCTAAAACTTTCGGCAGAGGCGACGGATTTTCACAAGATTGGTACCATTTTGAAGCTCGACCCTTCGGACGACAAATATCGAAAAATTAGCTAAAAACACTAATTCCTTCATCCTCAACTGGGCACTCACTTTTCTACAGGGAAAGGTCGCTTTTTTCGCCGATATTTTCGAAAGTCATCCCTTCTTTTCGGTTGTCTAGCCCCAATTTAAACCTACGTCACTTCTGCTTTGGCGATGGACGCAACAACAAACAGACCACGTTTTCTTTTCGCGTTCTTTTCCTTCTTCGCTGTAAGGGTTCGACCCTACTTGCCTACTACCACTTTTATTTTGCTCAACACACACCTCCAAACACCCGGGCAACGCCAGGTATCCAGGCTAGTTGATATAGAAAAGAAACACAGAATAGAGCTCTGAGGAACACCAGTATTGATGGGAAAATAGAATAAAGAGACGCCATCCAGTCACTCGTAAGTTTCGATCAGAAAGAAAGACCTAAAAATGTCAAGAACTGTATTACTTATATCATAACCTCGAACTTTTTGGAAGACCAGAATGACACACGCTTTTGATCGCCTTCGAAATTGTCGAGCGCAAAAGCCCTACTTTCTCCTGAAATATCAATGAACCAACAAATCTGCGCATGTACGACAGTTAAAAGTCCACAGTTTAACGAAAACCACGAAAGCCATAGTGAACGTCATTAAAATTCCCCCAAGTTTCCAGCAAATCAATGTTTTTCATTGGTTAATTTTTCAAAAACTTTGCGTATAATAGAGATTAGACTAATCGAGCGATATTTAGTTGGGTCACATTGATCACCAGGATTTCTATGTATAGAGACAACAGGGGACTCTTTTTAACAAGAAAGGTAACATAATTTTGATAAACAGAGGTTTGATAATTTTGAGAGGATAAGACAAAGGTGAACCTTCAAGAACTACAAGAATTAAATTAGCAACAGAAGCTTTGGACTAGTCAAGAAAGGAAAGAATCCTAGTAACCATGTTTAGAATGGTAATTATTAGTGTTGGGACGATTAATCGGAATCGGGAATCAGAAAAATCGGAGCTTTTTGGGTATCGGAATCGGAAAAATTTGGGTCTATTTTCCGATGCCAAAAACCGATTCCTTAAATTATCTTTTTTTAATTTGATTTTGGTTTAAGAAACATCTTCGACTGATTGTAGTAATAATAAACATTTATTGATTTAAATTTCCAGTAAGACTAACATCTGTAGATCACCCCCCCCCACAAGTGTGATTTTACGTTTTAGACAATAAAGGCACATTCAAGATGATTTTTTACGGTAATCGGGTCAAAATAACACCTTTATAGTTAAATATTTAGAGCTTCATAAAGAATCAGAATCGGAATCGGTTATTGAATTGGAATCGGGAATTTAGTACGGAATCGGTAATTGTATCGGAATTGGGGAAAATATTGGACTCGTCCCATCATTAGTAATTATAGAAGCAAGGTATTTAACAGTTTTTTAAAGGAAGAACAACACTAGAATCATCGATAGACAAATTTTTAGCAAAAAGAGAAGTAAAGAGATTAGAAAATCAAATAAACTGTTCACCACTAAATAGAGGAAGAGAAGCAGACTTGTCACTATTAATCACATTATTATAGATTCTCCAAAAATCACGAAAGCCAACCTTTTTAGACGATATAAAGTCACGAATCTTTTGAGAGTACCTAGATTTAGCCCCGGAAATCACTTTCTTGTAGGCATTGTTAGCTATTCTGTTAGATTGTCTAGAAGCTGCAGAACTATCCCGGCGATACTGATTGAAGTAATGATTATGATGAGCAACGGCAGAAGCACAGATAAACGAAAACCAGAGAGAAGAATGAAGTTTGGATTTAAGCTTACGATGAGGAATGAAAGTGTCATTTTCAACAAGAAGCCAGATTTAAGGGGTATCACGAGCACTGCCGGTGTTTTGGTGCTTTAGCACAGTCATTTCAATCTGCGGCCGGTTTCTAAATTGGATCAACCAGAAATGTGTAGATTAATGAGCTCCTGACGATCACTGAGAGAAAGTCGAGGCATATGGACTAAATATTAGGTTGTGTAATCTGTAACAAGAACATTAAAATTAAACTAAAGATGCTTTGTTGCCTAAAAAATAGATATTTTAAACCGGTTTTAAGCTCATTTATTGCTGCGGAGTTTCTTTTTGCCTTCTCGATTTAAAGTTAACTTTTTAAAACTGACGTGAACACTAAGATACTTAAATTAAAAGTCAAATATGAACATGTAAACTTATAGAGGAATAAATGGCGAATCAAATGAGGTATAAGTTCTTTAAGCAGTTACATTCAATTAAGCTTAAATCTGCGGTTTTTGAAAAAAAAATGACAGGTGCGGACTTTCTTTTTGGCGTCACTGTATATATGGAATTTTGTCTCGTACACGGTTTAGTCGCTTTTGGTACATGCTTATTTATTTATTTTTTTTACTTTTGTTCCAATTCGTCGATTTTTATATTCTATTCGCTCAACATTTGTGTCTCGCAGGTGTAGGAGTGATTAAGCCCACAATTTAGTAATGAATCCTCATTCTCCAACCCAGTACACTATAAAAGAAATACAGCTAGAATTCTAATGAGGTTGATTTTTTTATACTGCACAAGTTCGCTTTAATCACATTACGCATATCAGTAACTACGCTGTTAAAATCTTTCCAAAGAGCTTTTAGTTCTTCCCACTGCAAGAAGTTAGACATCGGGGTCGGAAACTGGAATTAAGAAGTCAGCGCCTCGAAGAAAAAAAAAATGTGCTTGGAGAGACCCGTCGGCATTTTCCGGTAAGAGCGCCTCAGGCTATCAGCAATAGACTAACCACTTCTCAAAGAGAGAAGGCAAAGCTAGGGAGGGTGGACTTCCTAGAACTGCATAGAATTAAACACCTACCGCAAAATTAACAGGGACCGGATCATTACGGGAATGATTTAATCTCTGTTGATTTGGGGGCCGAAGATAAAATTACGTTTCCAGATTACAAGAACCGCACGAATATTCCCAATTTTCTCTCTCATGACTTTCCTACAGTATGCATAACGAAACAGCTACAACAATGTTAATTTAACTTAAATAATAACATTATACACTATTTTCACTATCGATTATTAATCATGATTGTTTCTGTTCTTGGTTACATATTAAGAAAGGATCGTAGCAGGTTCGAGCCCGCAAAAGCAAGTAGTTATTAGGTAGTAACCATAGTGACCTTATCTTCGCACCACATACGAAAATAAATAAGAAAACCTTGAAAACGCGTGATGGTTCGAGGCTATCATTCATTTCATTGTTTTTTTATTTATTTATACATTTCTATTTATTTTTTTCACTGTGTGTAAATTAAAATTGCATTTTTCTTAAGCTTTAAACCCAGTTTTTTTTTTGTACCAACTATTCTACAATAGTCCGTTCCTATAAAAAAAATGATGATCCAGGTATTGTTGCTGAACACTGTTCCTCATCACTAGTCGCCGGATTTGTCACCGCTCTCCTAAAATTACTGCAATTGCCTTTATTTCTTCTCGGGCATAGTCTAGGTCAAGGCCTACAACCACGTTCACAACACTGCCGACTCACTGAAGGCATGAAGGCATGAACGTAGATGCAAATCGTGTGACTCATTCCACGCCTTCCTTAAGATAGTCATCTCCGTCGGCGGCGGTTGCATTGAAAATTAATGTAGTCTGTAACGCTAATTGTTACTCAATAAAATGCCGAGTTACTGCATATATACATAAATCCCCGAAACAGTGTTTCATGGTAAACAACTGATGATCCCTTAAAAAATAAATTATTACTGGTACTATAGTAAATTCGAGAGAGCAAATTTATGCAGTGATTGCAGGTGATTGAATGACTTACTGACTAAATAGTTTTCTAACGAATGATAAAAAATTTTTTTTGTATAGTTTTAAAGGTTAAAAACTTCCAAGACTATATATATATATATATATATATATATATATATATATATATATATATATATATATATATATATATATATATAGCTACTGTTTTTATTACCTACTAGCAGTTCAGCCCGGCTTTGCTCGGGCCCTATGTACTGTTCATAACTTTGTGTGCATATGTATATATATATTCAAAAGTTTGACTCATGTCCAGGCAACCTGCATCTAAAATTTCAAGTGTTTAGACCCAAAATTGGCCAAGGAGTTTGGTAGAGTCTGCAAATATAAAATCGTTGAACTTTAACCACTTGACAGTAAAATTTCTGGCCGAAAAGCGATTAAAAAGATTTTCCTAAATCCCAATACCCCTTATGCCAAACCTCAAGTTTGTAGACTGAAAATTGACAGAGTAGTTTAGTAGTGAAATGTACACACACACAAACACACAGACAGACAGACAATTTCATTTTTATAGATGTATAAATTTAGTTTTTAATTTGAAAACTGTTATATGTTGCCGCAACACTGCATTTTATTACCAAATTGTACGCATTAGATATAGTGCAAGACGGAGAGGGGGAAAAGGTTCAAAGTAGTGATGGGACGATTAATTGAAATCGAAAACAATCGAAACATTTATGGATATTTGAATCGACATCGGAATCAGGAAAAAAAATTGTACATATGTTCTGATGCCAAAACAATTCTTTTAATTGTATTTTTTAAAAATTTGATTTTGTTTGAAGAAAAATGATTCTATTGCTTATAACAATAATAAAATAATAAATATTTACTGACTTTTAAGCACCAGTAAAACTAAAATCAAGAGATCATCCCCCACAAGTGTATTGGAATCGGGAATTTAGTACAGAATCGGGAATTGTATTGGAATCGCGAAAAATATTGGAACCATCCCATCACTAGTTCAAAGGTTAACTTGACTCAGCATATATAGCTTCTGGGTTTGACCTTTACTCCTGATCTGAAATGGAACACGTACATCAAGTCTGTGGCCAAGGTCGCAGGAAAGATGGTGGGATCCTTCTACCGCTCCAGAAGATATCTCACTACTGATGCACTGATGCAATTCTCTATCTATATAAAAGCCAAGTACGGCCAAGGATGGAATACTGTTGCCATATCTGGGCAGGAGCTGCCAAAAACAGCCTATCTTGCCTTGAAAGAGTACAAAATAGACTTCGTGGTTTAGTGGGGGATGCCCTTTTCTCTACCCTGCAACCCCTCTCCCACAGAAGAGACGATGCGAGCCTATCCTTGTTTTATCGTTATTTTCATGGCAGGTGCTCGTCTGAACTCCAATCCCTGGTCCCCCCTCGCCAATCTTTCACGAAAAACACCCGTCTAGCTGAATCCACTGTGAAAAATTTCCCCCACTCTATATCTGTGCCTAAATCAAAACGCGGATTTCATGAGCAAAGCTTCTTTCTTAGAACTGCACGCCTGTGGAACTCTGTTCCGTCTGCCTGCTTCCCTCCGGACTACAACTTGGATGTCTTCAAGTCTAATGTTAACAAATTCCTAATGAACCGCCCCCCTAATTAAACACTTCATAAAATCTCCTCACTAACGTGATGTACTTACAATAACCCTTATCCCTGAGTGGCTTCCGGGCCTTGATAAGTGGTGATCACTGTGTAAAAAAAAAAAAAAAAAAAAAAATGTACGCACAGATACTGTTTTATTTAAAGAGAAAGATTCTAAACACTTTTTTCGTCAGTTTGTTCTCATCCAGCAACGCCGGTTAGCCTTGCCAGTCTTGCATAAAAACCCAAAACATACGCCGCAGGAATTATTCTTCATTCTGCATGACTCTTCTAATATATATCTATAAAGATGACCTTGTATTTAATATTGATCAGCTAGGATCGAGGTTGATATTTACTTGCTGTCCACCTCAGCAAGATGTGACACAGGGTCGGATAGTGGGGATATTGAGCCAGCGCCTTTCTGGCCTAGCAAAAATAGCCTGGCCATCCCTATCGATATTCCCCGTTAGGGGTGCTTCAGCCAACAAGCAATAAACGTGATCAGCACGAAAGCCGGGTGTAACGCCTGAGAGGGTAGATCTTCAAGGTAATAGCCAGGCGTCATACATCCTTCCGAGAGGTACTGGGCCAGTTCCTGGCCCCGCACCTGTCGGCTAATTGTTAAGAACGGATTCTTGACTGATCCTTTTTACTCAAATCTCCAAGCAACCGAAAAATCATCGATATAATGAGAGTATCGGTGTATCTATGCACCCCAGTAACAATTACTCTTTTACTTCCTAACTTCCGGTTTCGAACCGGATGTACATTGTCAAATTAAAAAGAATGCGTCCAATTGTGTGAATCCTATCCTAATGCAGACCTACCTTACATATAAAAAACTATATGTCTGTCTCCATATTTAATTAAAAGTTGCAGAGAGGCGCTAGGGGTCTCAAATAATTGTCTTTTTTATAAACCGTTCTTTTATGGTCTTTAGTCGGTTAAAATCGTTTTTAAGGGTCAAAAATGAAAAAAAATCGTTGCATATTTTGTACATTCATCTTAGTTTATTTTTAATTTTTTTTTATTTTTAATTAATTCATATACGTGCCACGCTGGTACAGTGGTAACGTCACAAGCTTTGAATGCTATAGTTTTGTTTTCAGTTTAGATTCGAGTTCATGGCATCCAAAAACTTTGTTTTTCTTTTGAAATCATGACTTTATAATAATAATAATATATACAAAATTTTGACAAATTAAAATATTATATTTAAGCGTATTTCATGACCGGGTAAAACCGGGAGCTTCTATCGCTAGTGTATATATATATATATATATATATATATATATATATATATATATATATATATATATATATATATACAGGGTGTCCGTAAAGTTACTATACAGTCTTATTGTTTTATTGTATTGTATTTGTATTAATAGTTAATATTTATTTTTGTGTAGCTGTAGGGTGTCTGTATAATAACTTGTAAGACTGTATAGTAACTTTACGGACACCCTGTATATATATAACTTTCTATTATAAATATAGGGATGACTGGTTAATAGAAAATAATATATATATATATATATATATATATATATATATATATATTACTTTTTATTACTTTTGATTTGACCTGGCTCTATCAATTGTTATTTTCTAAGATATAACATATCCAATACAGCGGAACCGATGTATGACGTATTGAAATAAGACACAGGAACCAGATATATTAAAAAGTCAGATAGGAATGCAGAATTACAACGAATGGATGGTAGAAAATTAAAGCGTTTAATTTTTCCGCTCAATATATTCTTCGCGCATTCGTCTAGAAGCAAAGGAGTGCACTGCACATTCTCTTATCTACTCATCCCTTTGGTGCACAACGAAACCCTTGTATTCCGTTGATAACGCCGACCCCAACACGATCACAACTTCCTGAATTTGAGTCATAAATGCGCACATGTACTCGCGTCAAACGATGCCGATAAAATGACGAAGAGATGAAAGACTTCAAATGTCTCTCTTGAGAAGTCAGTGTGTTTGGTCAATCATCATCATCATCATCATCATCATCATCATCATCATCATCATCATCATCTTCTTCTTCTTCTTCTTCTTCTTCTTCTTCTATCTAGTGGATTTTTCTTCTTTAACGTCAGTTGTCTCAATTCTTCTTTAGTCCGCTCTATAAACGGTCCAGAGTAGGTTACTAATGATACTGCCCATGTATTTCTACCTTTTATTAGGTTTCTGTTATATAATTTTGTTTCTAGGAGTTTTCTTGTTCTTCTGAGATATTCATTTACAATTCTCTTTTCCATTTCTACTGCTTTGATGGTGTCTGCTTCCAGAATTCCCAAGACGTCATGTTCCCCTAGTGTTCTCATCTCTGTTTGGTTGGGTAGTTCCATGTCTTCTGTCGTCTCCAGTTTTCCGTTTCTTATATCTAGTAGTGCGCACTGTTCTATACCAAACTCCATTTGGATATCCTGACTGAAGATCCTGGTAGTATTTGTTAGTGTCTCTAATTCCTGTTCGGTCCTTGCAAAAAGTTTCAGATCGTCCATGTACATCAGGTGGTTCATTTTTTCCTCTGTATTAGAAAACTTGTATCCGGCTTGGCACTTTCTCAGTATGTTGTTCAGGTGCATCATGGCTATTATAAACAGTAATTGTGATAGTGAGTCTCCTTGGAAGATGTCTCTTTGTATGTTAACTTCTGTTATGTGT
This sequence comes from Euprymna scolopes, assembly GCF_053919585.1. NCBI lineage: Eukaryota > Metazoa > Mollusca > Cephalopoda > Sepiida > Sepiolidae > Euprymna > Euprymna scolopes. Next base: position 92,063,404 of record NC_136496.1, read on the forward strand.
TGTTCATCAGCTGTCAATTCCAGTCTCTATATTCTCATTGCATTTTCTATCACGCTTAGTATTTTATACCTTTTAAAGCATTCTATTATCCATGCTTGGGGGACACTGCCGTACGCTTTTTTGTAGTCGATCCATGCCATGGCTAAATTCTTTCTCCTTTTTTTTACCTCCTTTCGAATCTTTTGATCTATATATAGCAGATCATGTGTTCCTCTTTTTCCTTTTTGGCATCCTTTCTGTTCCTCGGGAAGAAGTCCGCGGTTTTTCAGGGATTGGTAGGTTTGTTCCCTCAGTTGTGCTGTTAGTATGTTGTCTTTGTTTGATCATTGTTGTCGTCGTCATCATCATCATCATCACCACCACCACCGTTACCACCACCACCACCACCACCAACAACAACAACAACAACAACAACAACAACTGGATAAACTTGAACATTCCAATGTGTCTTCTTCCTCGATCTCTATAAGTTTCTGTTACTTGTTTTAAACATCCATGTTAAAATAATACGCGTCTGTCAGGATCGACACTATTAAGCAGGAACCCCTCTTTCTTATTCCGTAAAAACAATTGCGTTGTCAGCTAAATATTCTCTAAATAAATAAAACGAATACACCTCTTCTTTCTATGTTTAATTGTGGCAATTGGATTTTTTAAATACAATACATGTTCTCTTTCGTATCAGTGTAAAAATAATTGTGAGCTAAATATTCGTTAAAGCAATATAAAGAATGTCTCTTTCTTTAAAATGGTCGACAATAATCGGGGGCGCCCCTGAGGCTCCTTTTTTATCAAATACTAAAGTAGAGTGGCGCTAGTCGTTCATAGGATTATCTCACTTACCTATGATCCTTTATCTGATATTGATGAATATATAGTAATGGAGTATCACGTGACATTTTAAAGTATTTAGTATGACTGTAAAAATTGAATAGCAAGTGTGTTTAGTGCAGACTATTGTATTTGGCGAGGAATACAAAATTTCCGCCTGTTGTCGGATATTGATTATTGCGTTATGTTATTGTTGTCTTTTATATTTTTGTATTATTTTCATGTTTTCTTCAATTAAATTACTCCACTTACTCTTGATACTTACCATATAATGCCGTTTAGTAAGTGCAATTTTTTAGCTGTTGGTATGACTCGACCGATTATTGAACCGCGGTCTTCCAGCCGTTTTACGAACATTAAAACTGAGAATAACAAAAGAAAACAATCCGAGACCCTGATCACGTGATTTAAACACACCTCATCGGCGTTGAAAAGTAACGCGAGTGCGTGTCACAAACATCATTGTACTAAAGCAGCCTCCTTATTCACCGTATCTTGCTCTGCATGACGTTTTTGTTTCCCCAAACTTACACGAATCATTAAGGAGACTTGTTTTGCAAGCGTGACAGCTATTGTAACGGTAATAACGCCGAGAGGCATTCAAAAAGTCTAGTTACAGCGGTTGATGGCGTAGCAGAGAAGAGTCTGAAAATCCAGTAGACTACAGTGGTTAAACCCTCAACTTCTTTTCATGTTACTTAAATCAGACCAACAAAGTCTAGGCTATAGTTGAGGTGTCTTGTTTTCCGTCGCACCGTGGTAGGGGCCTGTGCAGTTCTAGTAGATTCAATCTACTAGTCTTTAACTTCTTACCCTTTGAGACTAGATTAGTTTATTGCTTATTGGGTTGGGTTTTTTATTTTTGTTAGGAAGGACGGCAATCATCTGCAAAGATGAAGCAACCTATATAAATCTATCTATCTATTGATCTTCTACTATTATATAAAAGAAACTTTGCGCGTGCCTGTGTGTGTTATTTTATTCCCTATTGACTCCAAAACGAATAGGCTGATTTCTATGAAATTTCACACAAAGGTACTTTACGTAGCTGGTAGTGTTTTTGGATAGGTTTTGTATCGGAATGTCTTCGATAAATAATGATAATCTATAATCGAAATCGTCCAATGAAAGAAGGAACAGGTGATTTTGACCAAAGTTAAAATTTTTATACAACCGAACATCGGAAGTGCTTTTGAGAAGTTTTATCACCGCACAAGCAGAAAGGTTCAGCGTATAAAATCAATAGTAGGTTCTTTCATATGGTAGGCGCGCATTCGAAATAAACGTTTCTGTTTTAAGCAAAATTGCACCATGATACTCGACTTTTTTATTTTAAAGTTAAATTCAAGCCATTATCACCGCACAAGAAGCAAGGCCAGGCATATAAAATCAACAATAAGTTCTTTGATATGACAGGAGCGCGTTCGAAATGAATGTTTCTGCGTAGAGCACAATTAAAGCATGATACTTGAATTTTACGTTTTAATCTTTAATTCAAGTTATTATATCTGAAAATAATTTTATAAAATCAACATAAGGTTCTTTTTGTGGACCACAATGTATTGTGGATTAACTCACTTCGGGGAGGCATGTGAAGCTTCCTCCAGATGCATCACGATGAGAACAGGCAATCAATTGATTTGATTAAAAAATGGGCAATTTTATCGATTTTGATGACAATAAAAATATGGGAGTGTGGAACATTCGTTGATTCAGTATATATAAAGTCAGGTACCTGACTGATAAAGCATAATCTTAGGTAAAATTCGATTTTATTCGTCAACGTAGTTTCATTATAGATTGGTGTAATTCTCTAACAATTTGACGCGTTTTTTTTTTTTTTTTTTTTTGTAGAACGATTTGTCTTTGACCTCAAACTACGCCTCAGTATCCGATATCACGTTTTCATAGGAACCTGCACGTTCTTTCCAGTCATTGACGTCATCACCATGAATTGTTTTGGAATGATTTTATTGATGCGCTTGCATTAATCCGTTTTTTTTTGTTGTTTTTATTTGTTCTGTTTTAAAATAAATCCAAACAAATGTGTTCTTTCCTGAAAAAAAAAAAAAATGGAATCAATTAAAATTGAATGAAGATGCAATTGACAAAACTTTTTAAAATATATTAGAGAGTTTGACATATCTATGTATTCTGTTCTATTGCATACTATTGTATACAAGGAACTCTGTGTGTGTATCTATATGTGTGAGTTCGTTCCCTATGGACTCGAAAACGGCTGGGTCGATTTTTATGAAATTTTACACAAAGGCATTTATTTACTTGGCAGTGTTCTTAGAATGTCCTCGATAAGTATCGATAATCGAAATAATGCGATGAAAGAAGGAACAGGCAATTTTGACCAAAGTTAATACCTTACACCTAATATCGCAAGTATATTTGCAAAGTTTTATTACTGCACAAGCCGAAAGACCCTATCCATAAAATCAACTTGGATATGACAGGGACGCGTTCAAAACGAATGTTTCTCTTTAGAGCATACTTGATGCATGAAACTTGACTTTTGCATTTTAAACTTTAACTCAAGCCATTATATATAAAATAACTTTATAAAATCAAGAGTAAATTCTTTACCGTGCAATGTGCACCATCTATTATTATTTACTGTGGACTAAGTCATTGCGAGAAACACGTCTAGCTTCCTCCAGGTGCACCGCGATGGGTCCCTAACTAGAGCAGGCAATCAATCGATTTGGTTGAAAAATGGATCATTTCACCAAGTTCGATAATGATAAAAATATGATAGTGTGAAAACATCGTTGATCATCATTCAATCCCGGGCAACGTCGGGTATCCCCGCAAGTTTTAAACATAATTGTGAAGTGACCCAAAAGTCTAAACCCTAATTTTAAGTCAATTCAACACAATAGACGTATCAACTTTTTTCTATATTGCTTACGTATATGCGATATCAATCGGAAGGTTAATTAATTTGCATATTAGTTATGAAAAAGGACCTTTTATTAAGTAACTATTAGTGATCATTGTTTATGCTTTATTTAATGCAAAAATAAATTCATGCGTTTGTTTTTAGTATTTAAATCTATCTTCAGTAAAGGTGTTTTTTTTTTCTGGTATAAAATCATAAATTTCCAGTAAGACTTAAATAGTAATAAAAAAAACCATTATATTCCGTGATCATTACTTAATAAACGCTGAAACTTTCATTAAAATTGGCTGATTTCCTGAATTTTGGGCCCTGTCGGTGGGGCATTAGCATACGCCGACTGCCCCCCTTCAAAGGGTAAAAGTCCCTCAATGGGGGTCCTGGATATAACCTTAAACTATATCCAGTGGTGAGGCCTCAGCTTGTGGGCTTTGGGGAGTGTGGAACCACCCTTTAATTACCATTGCTCCCAGGTCCACTCTGACCCGGAGTGGTAGTACCTGTTAGGGTCCCAACAATGGGTTGAATAGAAACCGACGTGAAAACAAGAAATATATTCTATTAAAAAATTTTTCTTCAAAATCTTTGGATTCGGCATTAAATAACCCGAAAAGGGTTGATATGCCGTAAAACAAAAACAACCAACCAACCAACCAACCTGAATTTTGGTGTATTTTCGAGTGAGGGGAGTGGTCAAAGTGCTGGGGTTTGTATTGCAATAAATCGAGGTACGAAAGATTGTCAAAAATAACAATTATAAAACAAATAAATGTTATCAAAGGCAAGATAAGTTACTTTTCTACCTAGCTAAATAAAACTTATTTAATGTAAAATGTTTATTCGGTTAAAAAAACCAAAAAAAAAACCCAGGTAATATTGGACGCTACCGGGGGAAAAGAAAAAAATGGCTGCAATGCCTCTTTACATCTTTGAAGTCTCGATAATCACTTTAAAAGTAGAAATAAAACAAAATGGCGATAGAAATTCACCCAATAAATATCACGGTAACATTTATTGGGTGGGTTTCTACCACCATTTTGTTTTATTTTTATTTTAAAGTTTTTGTCGAGACTTCAAAGACATCGCGGCTTTTTTTTATTGTTCTCCGGTAGTGCTCAATATTATTTGTTTTTCGGATTTTACATTAAATAGAAACACTAAAAACTTATTCAGTTAGGTAAAAAAATGTAACATATCTTGCTTTTGATAACATTTATTTAACAGTTATATATTTGTTTTTGTTTTTTTTCACAACTTTTCGTATTTCTGTGGATTGTAATACAGATCCAAATATATTTTGGCCATCGGCCATTTATTTTGCACGTGCCTTTGCGAATCAGCAAATTCAACTGGTATATATAACTTCTTTAGGGCACCTTTCATAATTGGTTACCTATAAAACGTAAAACGGTAATGTGTTCCCTCGTAAAACTTCGTGAAGTGTAAGATGAAAAAAGTCAGAAGAAACTAATAACTAAACTGTCACACGTGAAGCAACAATGCTTTTAAAATGCTGCAGTTAACAGTAGAATATCTCCCCTTCCTGGCACAAGACATCTACCCCTCCATTGTACACACACACACACGCACACACACACATACACACACACACGCACGCACACACACACACAAATACGCACCCATACACAGGAGCAAAAAGACCCCAGTGAAAACGAGTGTATAAGGTAGAGTTGGGAGAACACCTAAACAACCATGGAGGAATGTATTAAATATCAAATGTGTTCGTGGCTTCAATTATGGTTTCAGAGAATAGGGGAAAAATCGTAGAAGTTGGAAAATAAAACCGACAATTAAAACAAAAGTAGGAAAAAAAAAGTTTCTATGCTAATTGAATAATAAAAAAAAATCGGTAGAAGCGAAAAGAAAATATCTGCTTTCCTCGAAAAGAAAGCGTCAAGTTACTAGCATGCTGTTCAAAAGCGCAGGAATGTAAAGAGGGTGGGAGGCGTTGTTTTGGGTGGTGGGATGGAAACACAGAGAGGGTAATAAGGCAATGAGAGGAAGAAGAAGAAGAAGAAGAAGAAGAAGAACAACAACAACAACAAGAAGAAGAAGAAGAAGAAGAAGAAAAAGAAATAGAAGAAACGGAGAAAAAAGAAAAGAAGAAAAGAGGAAGAGAAGGAAAACATAAAGAAGAAAAAGAAAAGAAAAGAGGAAAAGTGGACAAGAAAACAGAAAACGATGAAACAGAGAAAAAGAAACGAAGAAGAAAAAAAGGAGAATAAAAAAATTGAACGGAAGTAGTGGAAATGGAAGAATAAGGAGATGTTATTTTCATGGCAAGTGCTCGACTGAGCTCCAAACTTCCACAAGAAACCCCCGTCTAGCAGAAAACACTATCAATAATCCCCCCACTCTTTATCTGTGCCTAAACCTAAACGTAGAATCCATGAACAAAGCTTCTTTTTTAGAACTGCACGCATGTGGAATTGTTTTCCGTTTTCCTGCTTTCCAGCTGACTACAATATGGTTGTCTTCAAGTCCAACATAAACAAGTTTTTGATGAGGCGTCCCACTTGTTAACAAGTTTACCGAATTTCCATTACTAACGATTACTATATTGTCCAATTTCTACTGTACACTCTTTAACTCTTATCCTCGAGTGGCATCTTGGCCTTGATAAGTTGTGATGCCTATGTAAAAAAAAAACAGAAAGAGAAGGGAAAGAAAAAAATAAGAATGATGATGTAGAAGAAAGAAAAGGCGCAATGAAAAAGGAAAAGGAGGAATAAAAGAAAGAAGAAAAAGATGATTAGAGGAGGAAGAGGAGGAGAAGAAGGAGGAATATGAAGAAGATACTTCAGAAAAAGGAGGAGGAAGAGAAAAAGAAACGAAAGGATAAAGAGAAGATGAAAAAGAAGAAAAAAATAAAAAACGGAAAAAATAGGAGGTTTAAAAAAACAAAAAGCAAGAAGAAGACAGAAAGAATCATGAAAAATGGGAAAAATGAAAAAAAAACGCTGAAAGAAAAAATGAAAGGAAAAATGAAAAAAAAGCTGAAAGAAAAAATGAAAGGAAAAATGAAAAAAAAACTGAAAGAAGAAATAAAAGGAAAAATGAAAAAAAAACTGAAAGAAGAAATGAAAGGAAAAATGAAAAAAAAACTGAAAGAAGAAATGAAAGGAAAAATGAAAAAAAAGCTGAAAGAAAAAATGAAAGGAAAAATGAAAAAAAAAAAGCTGAAAGAAGAAATGAAAGGAAAAATGAAAAAAAAAAGCTGAAAGAAGAAATGAAAGGAAAAATGAAAAAAAAAAGCTGAAAGAAGAAATGAAAGGAAAAATGAAAAAAAAACTGAAAGAAGAAATGAAAGGAAATATGAAAAAAAAAAGCTGAAAGAAGAAATGAAAGGAAAAATGAAAAAAAAAAGCTGAAAGAAGAAATGAAAGGAAAAATGAAAAAAAAAGCTGAAAGAAGAAATGAAAGGAAAAATGAAAAAAAAACTGAAAGAAGAAATGAAAGGAAAAACGAAAAAAAAATATCTAGATATGATGGGAAAAATATAAAAAACTGAAAATCGAGAAAAAAAAACAAAAAACAAAAAACTAAATCCACATTTGAAGATAATGTATCCCTTTCCCACTTTTTTTGATTTTTGGACACAACGTAACTCTTCCAATCTCCTCGAAACTCAAAAACACTATTTCAACTTGACATTTAAATCAGATCTTCGTTTCTTGTATGTTAGCATGTTTCTAACAATTTCCTTTTAGATGGCAGCACAACCAACTCCACCAATATTTTTTTAGCCATACTCTGCATTTAACAGTGCACGATTGTTTCTGGTTTATTACTTAAAAAAAAAAATAAAATAAAATAAAACGCACACCCTCCGTCTAAAAATTGATGAAAAAAAATACGCTTCGTCACTCTTCGTTCTGAGAAAATAACGGAAAAAGTTACCGTTGTCGCCATAAAAGATTGCAAATGAAATATAGTTAAAATAAAATGGGTCACGCTATTTTGGTTTATCTGCTAATGTATGACGCATTCGTGTTAAAAACAGTGTGATATTTAACAGAAAATATACGTGTGTAAAATTACGGCTAGGATATGATTGACTTAATCAAAGGCACTAATATTTCAATGCACATTGCAATACACGCAAGTAGTTTTTAATACAACGATCAACAAAACGAGTCTCCAATCTAATAGGTTCCGCTTTGTTAATTAGACTCCAACCTTAAGTCCTTAATCAACCTAGCACTAGTTCGCTACCTCATAGATAATAAATTCTTTTTGACTGACAGTATGGATTTAGGCAAGCTCGTTCTATTGCCGATATCCTTACTGTAATCTCCGAACGTATATACCACACACTGAATAAGCACATATATACCACGCATTGAATAAGCACATATATACTACGCACTTAATAAGCACATATATATATACCACGCACTGAATAAGCACATATATACCACGCACTGAATAAGCACATATATATACCACGCACGGAATAAGCACATATATATATACCACGCACTGAATAAGCACATATATACCACACACTGAATAAGCACATATATACCACACACTGAATAAGCACATATATACCACACACTGAATAAGCACATATATACCACACACTGAATAAGCACATATATACCACACACTGAATAAGCACATATATACCAAACACTGAATAAGCACATATATACCACACACTGAATAAGCACATATATACCACGCACTGAATAAGCACATATATACCACGCACTGAATAAGCACATATATACCACACACTGAATAAGCACATATATACCACACACTGAATAAGCACATATATACCACGCACAGAATAAGCATATATATATATACACCGCACTGAATACGCACATATATACCACGCACTGAATAAGCACATATATACCACGCACTGAATAAGCACATATATACCACGCACTGAATAAGCACATATATACCACGCACAGAATAAGGGAGGCTAGGTCACTGATTATAAGGCCTTTGACATGATTTGGCACGATGTTCTACTCATCAAAATTAAAGCGTATGATATTACTGGACGCTCACTTAATGTAATCAAATCCTTATTAGATATTAGAAAAATCTAGGTTGTCTTTGATAGTTGTACATTAAAACATCATATAAATGCGGGTGTGCCACAGGGTTCAATTCTTGGACTATTATCATCACTGATATTAATAAACGACCTCCCTGATAAATTGTCCCTGGGATGTATATACTTACTGATGACACTACGCTCTGAAACAGAGCCGAGGGGAAAACTAATGAATACATAGATAAAGAAATGGCTAAGACTCTAGAGGAAAACCTCCAGTTTGTAGTGGGATTGGACCGAACGTGGATGGTAACGTTCAATGCCACCAAGACTAAACTTCTTTCCTTTAATAATTACAATAAACAAAACTCTCACCCACTGATTGCCATGGCTAATAATACACTACCTGAAAGTACTTCCCTAAAGTTCCTACGCTTAACATTCACAAGCACCACGAATTGGAACAAATACATTGAGGTAATCGCAGAGGGTGGGGCGAGGAAGGTGAGTTATCTCTCTACAGTGCCAGAAGGTCACTCATATATGAGAGTATCCTGTATCTGTATGAAGCCACTGTTCGCCCAAGCATGCAGTATTGTTGTCACGTCTGGGTTGGTGCATCAGCCACTAGTCTCTCGCTCCTAGATAGAGTTAAAAGTTACTCGCCAACTTAACAGGTTCCGCACTATCGGCCAAACTCTAACCTCTGTCCCATCGACGAAATGTGGCATCTCTGTGTCTATTTTACAAGTATTTTAATGATAAGTGCTCGGACGAACTCAAAGCACTCGACATAAATACCCCCCGACAAACCAATTAAGCAGTAAAATTCCACCCATACACTGTATAGATCACTATATGCTAGACTTTGGAATTTCCTTCCAGACCCCTGCTTCCTCGACTGTACTAACACGCATAAGTTCAAGTGCAATGTGATCAAACACTTCGCTGCCCAATTCCCTTAGATAGTATCCCAGCACATATGATTCTTACTAGTAGCCCATTACGTCTTAGTTGCGCTGTGCCTTGTTTGGGGTAAATAAATAGTATAAAAATTTGTCAGATCGAACGTAAGTATCTCACTTAAGTCGCAGGGGCACCAGTGAAGCAAGTTCATCAGAGCACATTTCATCGAAGTACTTGTAAAACAAACACAGGGAAGCAAATTTGTGGCGATGGGACAGAGATTGGTGCTTGGTAGACAGTATGGAATCTGATAAATCACAGGCTCTTTATTTAGACTAGTAGATCGGGCATCAGCTCAAAAGTTGACAACAATACTACATGTATTGGCGGATGGATTGTAGAAACTCCGGATACTGTTATTGCTATTCTTTTTTCATAATATGGTAAAAACGATATGGACACACTAGATACGACAAAGAAATATGAACATTAATTTGCAAGACAAGCAATAACATTTTTTTTACTACTGAGGTCACTGTTATCAAGGCTAAGAGCCACTCGAAGATAAGGCTTAATGAAATGCGATTCAATGTCAGTCGATAAGATGAGAGACGGAAAAAAAATAAGCAGGTAACGAATTACATAATCATCCCGGGAATTTTATTGTTCTCTTCAGGGCGGAAGTTCAGTTGTCAATTAGGCCACATTATAGAACACGGAACTTTCTTCCAATTAGTAGTTGTTCCGTTATGTCAACATATGCGGGTATATGCACGTTACTATGAAGTACAAGGTGCTTTCGATAAATCTCCATCCTTTTTTGCATAGGCAAATCTCCTCCGGCTGCAATGCACTTTTTGTACCGTTCCACTTCTGGAAGGTCCCATGGAAGTCCTCTTATGCGAGCGTGTTAATGATTCTCATCGCAGCCGCTTTCCTCTCCTCAATTGTCTCATAACGACAGTCTCTAAAGTTTTCCTTGAGCTTAGGGAATAACAAAAGTCACGGGGGTAAGGTTTTTACTATAAAGCTGGTAAGGAACTGTGTTGATACCCATCTTGGTCAAATAGTCTGTGACAAGGATGAGGTTGTGAACTGGTGCATTCTCGCTAATCTTCCGCATCTTCAGTTCCTCATAAATAATTGTGTGTACAATTTCCAGACTGATATCAAACTGTGCACTTATTGTCTCTATAGATATACGACGGTCCTTATCCATGAAATTCTTTATTTGTCCAATCAACTCTGGTGTTATGACTTCCTTACTCCTCCTATACCTCTTATCATCCCTCATAGACTCCATGCTTTCCTTGAATCTCTTATTCCTTTCAAAAACTGATTCTTGATTCATGCAAGATGGCCCAAAAGTAATCTGAAGCATTCCATACGTTTCTGTGGTATTTTGCCAAGTCTGAAACAAAATTTTATTGCATATTATTGTTCTAAAGTGTCTTCACGTCCAGACTGCATGTACCACTCTGCTGTCCCTCCCACCATCGCCGGGAAGTGATTCGATCACTCGCGGAAGGATACAGTGTAAGGGGGATAATTCGCCAGAACTCATTCTCTTTTCGTCGGCGAGAGCATGGGCTAAGCACGGATATTAGTCTCTCTGTAAAAAGGAGGGGGCATCCCTCTGCCCTATCACTAGTTAAGAATAGCTAGGGTTAGTTAAGCCTTTTTTATTATGAGTTTTTTCATTGTTTTTATTGCGAATATGTCTTGTAAAAATAATTAGTTAAGTTTTTCTTATATATTACAATTTTGTTGCGTGTTGTTTATCTGCCTGAAACATCGAGACGGTGCCAGAAGTATAACACCGAAAAGTCATGGACAGGTCAATAAAAAGGTACATCACTAATTTTCCAGAGCATTACAGACGGGAGGTGGTTTAAAGAAAAACCAAAAAACCCTCCCTTCCCCCTCGGAACTGTTACCGTCACGACCTTAGATAGATAATAATAGAAAGGAAGAAACTCGACAGACTAAGGTATGTTTATTGTTTTCTGGAATACTGTTTATTAACCCCGGCGGGGCCTGGAGTCGTCCACTAGTACAGAAGAAGAGTTCTAAACGCTACTAGGTAACTCCCTGCCGGCAAACGTACATTGGTTGCCGTTTCCAGGATGTTATTTGTAACAAGTGGGCGGTCACACTAGTGACCGACTCATGGTATTACAGACACGATCAAGTGAGGAAAGCAGTAAACTGGGATTTATGCAGGCAATTGTATTTTGAACACCTTGGCAAATGGTACAAGCACAAACGGCAGCAGCACTTGAAAATGAAAACCACAAAATTCTATGGAAGATGGATATGCAAACGGATAAACCCATCCAAGGCCGGATGTCATAATAGTTAACAAGAAGGAAGAGTCTTGCCAGATTGTAGATTTTGCAGTTCCAGCAGACCCCAAAGTGAAGATCAAGGAGATAGGAAAACGAAGCAAACACATGGAATTGGCCAGAGAGCTCGAAGAGATCTGGAAGATTAAGAAAGTCAATAGAATACCACTAATAATATGAACACTAGGAACAATACCGAAAAACTTTGAAAAAATAATGAGAGAAATTGGAATCAGAGGGATGGCTGAGAATATATAACGGATAACAATAATGAAAACGGCTGAAATATTAAGAAAAACATTTGCGTGCGGAGACTATTAAATTTAAAACACAAAGAAACATCACATGGATTCATGAAAAAAGAAATTGTATTAATGCAAGAAACCCTCTCTGCACCCTTGTGCCTCCGACTCTTTGTATGTGTGTGTGTGGGGGGCACAATAAACTGGAGCCCCACTAAATAAGTGAGGATGGTCAAAGAGGATGTGAATTCCAGTGAAGACCAATGGTCGCTGCCAACGAGAAATCAATGATAAGCGACTGCTGTGATAACGCAAATTATTTTGCAGAAAATATCGAAAGGGGGTGGAGAGTACTGGAAATATAGGGAGACATATTGTTACTCAGACTCCAGAGAAAATCAAAAATTGTTCTCAAAGAGAAATCTTTAGTGATGTCCTGTGTGACTACACCTAATGAGTAAATAATAATAATAATAAGAAGAAGAAGAAGAAGAAGAAGAAGAAGAAGAAGAAGAAGAAAAAGAAAAAGAAGAAGAAGAAGAAGAAGAATATGTTGTATAATTTCTAAATGATAATGTAAACAAAAAATAATGTTCCCATATTACTTACCGGGTTGCCAAGAATATATATTCCAGAATTCATAATGGTCGGTTTATTGGTTGAGGAGATTATCTTGTCCAACGAAATGTATTATCTAACTTTATATAAATACTAAAACGTATAAAAATGATTTCCTCTGAGAGGAAAGAGATTTTATTTAATTCCAATGTCTTATTAAGCGTAGATTCCATTATATCCCAATTAGAAGTCAATCCAAAAGATCAACATTATCTATCTTGAAAAAATATCAGGTATATTAAAGATACCAACATTAATTTATAGATAATAATAATAATAATAATAATAATAATAATAATAATAATAATAATAATAATAATAATAATAAAAGCGTACGACAGGATCCCCCAAGCATGGATAATAGAATGCCTAAAAATGTATAAAATACTAAGCAGGATCACCAACGTAATAGAAAATGCAATGAAAACTTGGAGACTGCTATTGACAGCTGATGGACAACACATAACAGAAATTAACATACAAAGAGGCATCTTCCAAGGGGACTCACTATCACCACTACTGTTCATCATAGCCATGATGTCCTTGAACAGTATTCTGAGAAAGTGCCAAGCCGGATACAAGTTCTCCAATACAGAGGAAAAAATGAACCACCTGATGTACATGGACGATCTGAAACTTTTTGCAAGGACCGAAAAGGAGCTAGAGACACTAATAAATACTACCAGGATCTTTAGCCAAGATATCCAAATGGAATTTGGAATGGAAAAATGCGCACAACTAGTTATAAAACTGGAAACGACAGAAGGCATGGAATTACCCAACCAAACAGAAATGAGGTCACTAGGGGAACAAGACGACTATAAATACTTGGGAATTCTGGAAGCGGACACCATCACAGCAACCGAAATGAAAGAGAAAATTGGAAAGGAATGCCTCAGGAGAACAAGAAAACTCCTGGAAACAAAATTATATAGCAGAAACATAATAAAAGGTATAAATACATGGGCAGTATCACTAGTAAGATACTCTGAACCGTTTATAGGGTGGACAAAAGAAGAACTAAGACAACTGGACCAGAAAACCAGGAAACTCATGACCATGCCTAATGCACTACACCCAAAGGACGATATCGACAGACTGTACGTGAAAAAGAAAAGCCGGCGGGAGAGGACTGATCTGTATAGAAGACTGTGTGAAGGACACGAAAAAAGAACTAGAAAAATACATAATGCAAAACACTGAAAGGATAATTATGGTAGCGAGAGATATGGAGAAAACCAACAAAACAGAAAACAGAGAGATAAATGACAAAACGAGAAAAGAGAAATGGGAAGAGAAACAACTCCATGGAAGATTCATAAGAATGACAAAAGATGAGAACACCTGGACATGGATGCGAAAAGGACATATAAACCGAGAAACTGAATCTCTGATAACTGCAGCACAAGATAACTTGATAAGAACCAATCATATCAAAGCAAGGATCGATAAAACACAAGAAAACAGCAAATGCAGACTCTCTGGACAAAGAGAGGAAACGATAAACCATATAGTAAGTGAACGCAGCGAACTTACCCAAAAGGAACACAAAAACAGGCATGACCAAGTGGGGAGGGTGATACACTGGGAATTGTGCAAACGACTGCATTTTGAACGTACAGACAAATGGTACAAGCATAAACCCGCAACAGCACACGAAAACGAGAACCACAAAAGCCTATGGGACATGGACATACAGACGGATAAACCCATCCAAGCAAGAAGACCAGATGTCGTAATAATTAACAAGAAAGAAAAATCCTGTCAAATCGTAGACTTTGCAGTCCAAGCTGACCACAGGGTGAGTATGAAAGAAAAGGAGAAATGAAGCAAATACACAGAGCTAGTCAGAGAGTTAAAAGGGATTTGGATGATGAAGAAAATCAAAATAGTACCGATAAAAGTAGGAGAACTAGGAACAATTCCGAAAAACTTCGAAAAAAGAATGTCAGAAATTGGAATCAGAGGAATAACTGCAAAAGTACAACGACTAACGATAATGAAAACGACTTAAATATTAAGGAAGCCCCTTGAATGCGGAGAATAATACAAGACAATATAACGAATAACCGTTACAGGGAATGAAGAACACCGAAGCTGCATATCTTCAAGTTCTACATCCCCATCATGCATCCCCCCCATTGTTTAATCACTGTTCCCCCCAATAAAAAAGTTATACCAAAGGGCCGAGAAGTGTCAATAAGGACTGATAGACCGAGGAGCGAGCGCCAACCAGACCTCGGTAGGACAAGCGCAAAGAGAACTGGGAACTTGGGGAGGCTGAGTGCCACTCAAATTCCAGTATAAACCAATTGCCACTACCAGCGAGAAATCAATGGTAAGAGGCTGTTGCGATGATGCAAATTCATTTGCAAATGCTATCGAAAGAGGTGGAGAGGGCTGGACGTCTGGGGAGACTTGTTGTCACTCAGCTTCCAGAGAACACCACAGGTTTCCAATCAGATCACTTGCTGAATTGTGTGAAAGCTCCATGTGAGCCAATAATAAAAATGCAAAAATATAATTAATTAAACACACACACACACACACACACACACACACATATATATATATATATATACACACACACATACATACATCTATATATATATATATATATATATATATATATATATATATAGATGATATGCTCTTATTAACGGAAAACCTATACGAATTAATAAATATTAAAACCGCTCTTAAAATTAATTCTATACTAAATTTCACACATGAAACAAATATAAACAAAAGTATCCCCTTCCTCGATATAGCAATAAAAGTCGATACCGACAAATTCGTTACTCACCCATACAAAAAAAACTACCAGTAAGGAATCATGTCTTCTTAATTATAAAAGCGAATGCCCTGATAGATACAAAATAGCCGTCGTAAAAAACTAAACGCAATTCCTCCACTAACGAAATATTCTATAAATCACTTTCGAACGTAAAACAAACTTTAATTCCCAAACTACATAGTTTTCATCATCATCATCATCATCATCATCATCATCATCATCATCATCATCATCATCATCATCATCATCATCATCATCAATAATAATAATAATAACAACAACAACAACAACAAAAACGATAGCAGCGATAATAATATTGACAATTATTATTATGCATGAGAATTACAAATTAGACGAAAAAATAATAAAAGATATTGTACAAAAACATGTCGTAACCCCGGAAAAAAAACTCTAAAATAAGATTTATTATTAATTACAAAAAATTTAAAGCGAATTACTAATAAATAATAACTCTACATCCGATGGCAGTATGCTGAAAACTAGAAATGCCGTGTACATCTTTAAATGTCCCATAGGAGAATGCATCTTCAAAAATAATTCGTACATTGGCATGACTCGAACCAGCATCTCCCGTCGTTTAACATGTCACCTGTCTTCCCCGAATAATTCAATCTCTCAGCACCTCATAGCACACCACGCTCCTAAAAATGAGTTTAGAGACATATTAATAAATAAAACGGCCATTTTAACTATCTCAGATTGCGTGGTGCGCCTCCCGATCTTTGAGGTGTTGTTAATCCACATTAATAAACCAACGATTAACCAGACTCAAAACGAAAAGGAGGGCACGCTCAAGTGCTTTTGAGTATTTTAGTGATTTTAAGCGATTTTAGTCGTCTTTTAATCGTCTTTTCATTTCATCTCGCTGTTTTCATTTTTAAACTTCATCTTTATTTTTTACTACTCGCCTGAGGATGACCAATGGAGGTCGAAAACGTTCGCGATTATGGGAAATTTCTTTTTTCACTCGGAAAAAAAAGTTCCGAAAATGGTCCGACAAAGAGAAAAGGAAGATTACAAGAAAAAAAAACAATAGTTGTCTGTGCTATTTAATGAAACGTGCGTAAAAGAAAAAATGCTGCCTAAATATACTAATATATATATATATATATATATATATATATATATATATATATATATATATATATATATATATATATATATTAAAGAATTAATATTTATAAAATTATCTCAGCCAGATTTTATAAATATTAATTCTTTAATATTTATAATTTAATTTAATTTTACCATCTTAGATCATTTTGGTAAATTCAATTGTAATTTTCATTTTATATATATATATATATATATATATATATATATATATATATATATATATATATATATACAGACATATATATATATATATATATTACTTTTAAAATATAATTATCCACTGACACGTATTTCGTCGTCTAGGACTCATCACAGTGGCTTAATCTAGCGAGATATTTTAATAACAGTGGATAATTATATTTTTAAAATAATACATCTGCTGCTCCCCATTTAGAGGGTAGCAAATTGGTCAAATGGAAAATTATTCCCAACTCGCATTTGGGTAAAAATGCACTTTCGTATAAATAATTAAATTCATTCAAAAAGTATCGCAAACAAAACCAAAGAACACACACACACACACACACACACACACACACACACACACACACATATATATATATATATATATATATATATATATATATATATATATATATATATATATATATATATATATATATATCCTTTTTTTTGTGTGAAAGCGCGTGCGATACCCTGCCCTCATCAGCCGCCAAACAATGATAACACGGGTTCGGTAGCTCAAGGGGCATACTCTAATTCATGGCGCTATCAAGCAGCTTTCGCCATCAGGTATTTAAAAAAAGAAATCAACAAGGAGAAATTATAACGCCGAAGACTTTTCGTTCCCGACCAAATCCAGATTGATGTATAGTGTATTGTGTTCTAAAGAAAATCAGAGGAAACTTTAAGATTGTGGCTCGTGATTTCTATTTTTGAAAGAAACGAAATGACCGAGTATTCTAGAGATGTAGAACCAACAGCAATAGAAATCACGTGACATATCCCTCCCCCTTTTTTTTCACGCAATCGGTACGCAGTGTCTAATATCGGGGTGTCCTCTGTTCGTGTGCCCCCTCCCGGTTCTCCTCCCATGGAACGCTCAATTCTACGAGGAGGACATTTTTCTTTGAATCGTACCATGCTACAATGTCTGGTGACTTTTCTGCTTGAAAGATGTCAACTGGAAATAATAGAGATGTGTTGAGATCCACTGAAATTTTGCCATCATTTACCAGCTTCACATTAGAAGTGTTTTGTTTCCTCGCATGGTATTCACCTTCTTTGTGGAACTGAATTATGGCTTCCTTAACTGTAACAGCTTGCTGGTATGCTGTCTATCATTGTCTTTTCAACAACTCCATTATTATTTCCAACGCCTTTTTATGTCACCATATGCACATCTGAAGCGATTATAGATATGTAGCTAGTACATGGCGCAAGATACCCTGACCACGTTTACACGACAAACACTAGTCTGAATCGGCATATCTCCATAATTTTAGCTTGGTCACATTTGGTAGTAGATCATATCTAGAGTGAACAAGAAATGTTATTGCATTGTAATTAAGGATTTCCACGAGAATTTAATTAGTTCGATACAATTCCAACAACAAATTGCCGCTAGCGTAAAAAGTAATGCACTCTGTATAAACAAATTGAGCTTGGACGTTTGGACAGTGTTTAAATATTGGAATTTCACATAACCATATAAAAATCGGCCAAATAGAGTAACGATGAGAAGCGCTGAGTGTCTCCTGGGCGGTCGAGTTTCAATCCTGGTTTGATTTATTGCTGGTCTAGCCGCACTGATGAGCTGTGGTGCAGCGAAACAGTAATGTATGTGGATGACTATATATATATATGTTCGAACTTCTTATTGTTAAATACTCTGTCTGACTCTCAATTGTGAAGTAACGCCACAAATGGACCTCACGAGTACTTACTTCTATCCACTAACGTAAAAAGATGCTAGTCTACTGAGCCAAGAGTGTATTGGGTTCGTATCTCCCGGCAAGCGTAATTGTCACTTTAACGTTAGTACGAAGCACTAGTGCATGTAAGTATAAAAATTGTTAATATTTATCTAAGTAAAATATTATAGCTCGAAAAGTACTTCGATTTATATACAAACTAGCATGGGCGCTCGGCGTTGCCCGGGTGTTTGGAGGTGTGTGTTGAGCAACAACAACAAAAAAGGTGTAGTAGGCAAGCAAGTTCAAACCCAGACCGGAAAACACGTGAAAAAAAACGTGACGTCTTTGCTGTTGCGCCCATCGCCAAACCGGAAGTGACGAATGTTTAAATTAAGGTTAGTCAGTCGAAGAGGGGATGACCTTCGAAAATATCGGCGAAAAAAGCGACCCCTCCCTGTAGAAAAGTGCCCAGTTGAGGGTGAAGAAATTAATGTTTTTAGTCATTTTTTCCAGTATTTGTCGTCTGAAGGGACGAGCTTCAAAACGATACTGATCTTGTGAAAATTCGCCGCCTCTGTCAAAAGTTTTAGGCAGACATGCAAACATAGATACATACATTTATATAT
This sequence comes from Euprymna scolopes, assembly GCF_053919585.1. Classification (NCBI taxonomy): domain Eukaryota; kingdom Metazoa; phylum Mollusca; class Cephalopoda; order Sepiida; family Sepiolidae; genus Euprymna; species Euprymna scolopes. The sequence goes on from NC_136496.1 coordinate 92,082,732, forward strand.
TAATAGCTCAAATTTTCGACCCAAACCGATTAAAAACCTTGCACTATCTCTGAATACACTTTATGTACAATTTCAAATTTTTAGACCAGAAATTGTCTGATTGATTTGGTAGAGACCGCAGAGATCATTTTTTGTAAACTTTGACCTCTATTATGACCTCTTCATATTTATTGTTTTGGGCTCAAATCAAGTTAAGGTAGATCCATGCCCAAGGAACCTATATCTAAAATTTCAAGTGTTTATACCAAGAATTGTCGGAGGAGTTTGGTAGAGTTCTCAAAGATCAAATCGTTGAACTTTGACCTCTTAACAGCCAAATTTCCAACTGAAAACGGATTACACAGATTTTCCCAAATCTCAATATCCTGTACATACAAATTTTGAGCCTGTAAACTGAAAATTGTCAGAATTATTGCATAGGGAAATGTACACGGACACAGACACACATAGACACGTTCACTTATATATATATACTAGCATGGGTGCCCAGCGTTGCCCGGGTATTTGGAGATGTATGTTGAGCAAAAAAAAATTTTTTTTAAGCTGTCAATTTTTTAAACTTTGACCCCTATTATAACCCCTTTAAATTTATTGTTTTGGGCTCAAATCAAGTTAAATTAGATCCATGTCCAAGAAATCTTTATCTAAAATTTCAATTGTTTAGACCGAAAATTGTCAGGGGTGTTTTGTAGAGTTCTCAAAGGTCAAATCGTTGAAGTTTGACCCCTTAATCGCCAAATTCTGGCCGAAAACCGATCATATCGATTTTCCCAAATCTCAGAAACCTGTATATCAAATTTCGAGTCTGTAGACTAAAAATTGAGAGAGTTATTGCGTAGGGAAATGTACACACACAGACATACACACAGATACACAGACAGACAGATACAAAGACACGTTCACTTTTATAGATATATAGATAGACTAGCAGTTCCGCCAGGCTTTGCTCGGGATCTATGTACTCCTCATAAGGTTATGTGCATATGTATATATTAAAAAGTGCGAATATGTAAAGTAATACCTTTCTGTATGATAGTCTTCCTTAACTACCATAGAGAAAAGAGAGACAGACATTTTCACTTTTATAGATATATATATATATAGATAGATAGATAGATTGGATGCAATATATAGTAATGATTTAAAAAGTATTTAAAAAGAAGAGTGAGCTATGAAAACATGTTTACTGCAAGGCTAAAAATTAAAACATGAACCAATAGCTACTACGTTATGCATTCGTAATGCCGGCATTCGACCTTCACCTGAAAATTTGAATGTTAAAATTTTTCACACTTTTGCACCGATTTTTCCGGACTAAAACCCAAATATAAAGTTTTGCATGGCTTCAAATACCTTATATATGAAGTTTCATGTCTGTAGACCAAAAACTCTAGGAAGAGTTTGGTAGGCGAAATTTGTTAAACAAAAATATATACGTATACATAAATATATATGGAAACAATTTTATGTTTACTATAAAGTTTTTACGCAAATATTATGCAAGTATAAATCATGTAGAATAGCTGTATTAATATAATTACACGTAATTACTCTAAAGAGTATTATCCTATTAGAAAACCGAAGCTACAAATAAGGAATTAATTAAAATAAATGTTTAAAAGAATATGAAAATTTCGAGGGGCGTGCAATAAGTAATGCCCCTGACGCACTTTCAGTTGTCTGATCTAGCTGAAATTTTGCATGTGCACTGATTTATATCTCTATGGGTTATGTGGCAAATTATAGCTCTGAACTAATTGTAGTTTCTGTTTTACAGGTGTTTGAACTGAGTCAGGTGTGAAATGGAGCCTGTTGAATGTCGAGCAGTGATCCGGTTTTTGTATTTGAAAGGACGCACACCACAGGAGACTTTTGATGAAATGAAAGAAACTTATGGTGATAATGCCCCATCATATAACCTTGTAAAACGCTGGCATCGTGAATTCAAACATGGCCGGAAGTCTGTGGAAACAGCTCCCAGACGTGGTCGCCCCCTTCTGCCATTGATGAGGCATTTGTCCGTCAAGTTGAGGCTGCCATTTTGAAAGATCGGCGCATTACTATTCGCCAAATAGCCCAAGATATCAAGATTAGTACAGGCTCTGTGGAAACTATCATTCATTACCATTTGCATATGCATAAGTTGTTTATCAGATGGATCCCCAGGTTGCTCACACCATTCCAGAAGTGAGAACGCGTCGAGTGCTCGAGGATGAATTTGGAAATGTGCAAAGATCATGAGTCAAAGTTTTTAAAAAGACTGATTACACAGGATGAAACCTGGGTCCATTACTATGATCCAGAGAACAAAGCCTAATTAATGCAGTGGAAAAACTTGGACTCCCTACCTCCAAAGAAGGCAAGGGTTCAGCCCTCCGCTGGCAAGGTCATGCTGACAGTCATCTGGGACCAGGACGGAGTAGTGATGACAGATTTCCTGGCAAAGCGTACCACAATTACAGGAGCTTATTATGCTTCACTTTTAGGAAATTAAGAGAAGCTATCAAAATCAAGAGGTGGGGCAAGATCAGCAAAGGTAACCTCCTCGTGCAGGACAACGCTCCGGTCCACAACTCGCATGTCGCCAGATCAGAAGCACGGGCGTGTGGTTATGAAATCCTCCCCCATTCTCCCTACTCTCCTGACCTTGCACCCTCTGAGTTTCACCTCTTCCCAGCCATGAAGTTGTTTTTGAGAGGAAAGCGTTTCCCAGATGATGCAGCCTAGATTTCTGAAGTCACGTCGTGGTTGGAGGATCAACCCGGAGGGTTCTACAAAAACGGTCTCCAGAGTTGCATCAAACGATGGGAGAAATACATAACTGTAGGTGGTTCCTATGTAGAGAAAGAGTAATAACTGTGCTAAGTTTCGTTGCTCTACTCTATGGGAAGTGGGCCAGGGGCATTACTTATTGCACGCCCTCCTAGCTAGATCTTTTGCTAGTGAATGCAATTCCTCAACCCATATATAAGAAAATTGTATTTTCTTTTTAAATAAAGAGAAAAGAGGCTTGTCGTTTTTCTGTTGTTCTCTGCCATCAGGCCGGGATCAAAGTGTAGTGTCTGTTCCGGCAGATACTGCAAGGGAAACCCCACGTATAAGACCTTGGTCAATGTAGGAGCAACCCTTCATACCAATTGTCACTATCCAGCTCCCCTACTCCCCGGGGAACTGGTTCACGTTTCACCTTCACTCTCCACATTAAAAAACGGCTTTGTGCCTAATTTGCTCAGTGGGGAAACAAATAAATACCCTGTTCTGCAGATGCTGCACTTAAGCTAATTTGTCCCAGTCAATGGAAGGGAAACCCTCTATACTGGGACAATTACTATTTTTGGACACAATTCGAGTGCCTCTTTTCCCTTTTTTTTGGGGGGGGGGCTGGTTTAACCCCACTTTAAAAAACAACCTCTTGTCACATTTTGCTTTGGTGGGAAAGCAAATAAATACTAATAGAAAAGAGGGTTTTTAATATGAATACACACAAAAGAAAAACGAATTTATAGGAGAAAAGATAGATAGATAGATAGATAGATAGATAGATAGATAGATAGATAGATATGTGTTTATTTTTTTAATCTGCGTTTAATCGACTTACTAAACTTACATTTTGAATTTGCACTTAAATATTTCATCACAGAGAAAACATATCTTCATATAATTTTCCACGCGGATTTCCTGACATGGACATTTGAAAATCACCGTTGATAACACCGGACAGGTCTTATTTTTCTTGGTGGCATCATGCCACGAGGGAGAAATAAGATGAAGAAAAAAAAACAAAAAAAGAAAACTGAGTCTATTCTGATGAAGATGATGTTTGTTTGTTTGTTTTTTAAATTCTGCGTTACATTTTAAATTTGCACTTAAACAACGCTTTTATCACGGAGAAAACATCTTTGTGCGCATATATATATATATATATATATATATATATATATATATATATATATATATATATATATATATATATATATGAGGGGGCGTTACTCGTGATTCAATTGAGTTTAAAGAAATCCACTAGAGTGCTCAATACTCTAATAATAAAAACGGAAAATTTATTTATCTACATATCTATAGAAGTGAGAATGTGTGCGTGTGGATAGCTCTTAACCTATATACTCAACGAATTTTTTTTTTATCTACATGCGTGATATTTTTTATATAGAGCGTTTAGACACGTTGAAAACTTTTAAATTCGTTTTCATCCGGAAAATGGCGGTCCTGTCGGTGGGGCATTAGAATACGCCGACTGCCCCCACTGCAGAGGGTAAAAGTCCCTCAATGGGGTCCTGGATATAACCTTAAACTATATCCAGTGGTGAGGCCCCAGCTTGTGGGCTTTGGGGAGTGTGGAGTCACCCTTTAATTACCATTGCTCCCAGGTCCACTCTGACCCGGAGTGGTAGTACCTGTTAGGGTCCCAACTATGGGTTGAATAGAAACCGATGTGAAAACAAGAAATATATTCTATTAAAAAAATTTTTTTCTTCAAAATCTTTGGATTCGGCATTAAATAACCCGAAAAGGGTTGATATGCCGTAAAACAAAAACCAACCAACCAAGCTAGCAACCAACTAACCGGAAAATGGGTCAGATAAGGAGTGAAAATCGAAAAATTGCTACGGGTGAGGGCATTTGATCGTATTTTTCTCTGTTTCTCAACTGTTTCACGAATGCGCATGCGCAGCCGTGAAACACTGCAGCTTCTTTATGTTAAGAATAAGTAGGTTTGAAAATACTTTGTAAAGATCATGTCATGGTTGTCTAATACTTATCGCACTTGATCCTCTGTCTTAAGGTTTTGGTTTCAATCTCAGCTCGAGTTTTGTTTTTTGTTTTAGAAAAAACATTATACTCGCAAGCACGTGTCTCAGTTCCTGTATTAATTAAGATATAATATTTATGCGTATTTTAAGACCGGGGAACGCTGGGTGGCCTACTAGTTGGTTTATACTTGAGGAGTTCAGATCGATATACCACCTCAAGTTACAAGCTAGAGGGCGGCCCTACAAAATATATTACTTGGTTTTCCTTAATAACAAGCCGCTCTTTCGCCAGCCACATTTGACGTGTGTGGTCGTTTTTTTTTGTTTTTTTTTAATTTATGGGGGTCTTGTAGTTAGAAGCATAAACATTTTAATTTCTATAATTACGTGTTGAACGAAAACACATTTTTACAACCCGTTACATTCCACAATTAAAAACGCGTATATAAACCCAAAACATAATTTGTTTAATATGTTTCAGAAAAAGAGAATATTATTAAAAGCATGGCGTAATGGATAAAATGCTTGCTTATATTCAAACGTAAATGAGATGTTTCAGAATGATGAAGATTTAATCTTAAGAGCAGATGAAAGTAAAAATATAATTGCCAATCACTCAAGGACTGTCATGTTTGACAGAACGAAATCATTGTGGATTAAATTATCCAATAATAGCTAAATACGGCACAATCACGTTGACACACTGATTCTCGTCAGATCACCGAAGTTAAGCAACATCGAACCGGGCCAGTACCAGATGAGTGATCATTTGGGAAGGCGAAGCGCTGTATATACAGGAGGTAAAATACCAGGTTGGGAAACTGGCGTGGTCTATCCTTCTCTCGAGGGTGGATGGGCCTCTCTTAAGCCGTGGTAGGCAACCCATCTAGTGATGGCGTCACAATAAAAAAATATCCTTGGTAGCCCTTGCAAATATTCAGCTACGGACAAGATTTGAATTACACTACAAACTCGTGGAGTGAGTTCAATCTCGGCTGCGACCGCATATTACTTTCTTTTCTTTTTAGGATTACATAAATGATTCTGTTTCAAAATCCGTGAAAATAATACTCAAGATAAAGAGCATCAGTCTAAGAATAAAAAAAAATACGAATAGGCATTTTTAATTCAATTAAAACCAATGCTAAACAAATTAAATCATCGGTTGCATAAGTAAAAGTTGATAAAAAATAGTCTTAAATATGTCGGAGATCACAGTAATCTTACGAAAAGAGATCTAAACATCGCATGAAACAAGCGAATGTGAATCCAAGTTTGTATGCGTTCACTGCACAAGCCGCAGTCGTCTACTCGTTGTTTTCACCCGAATTCGATCACTGTAAACTCTTCGGATAAAACATCGTTACTTGTTTTAAACTTGAGTTGTGATGTTTTTTTTTTTCAAACAAAAATTCTGTTGTAGAAGATCATTGGTACGACGGCTATGGTGGAAATCATGAATCGAATTTTGACGAAGACAACGACAAGACGACAAAAACCTGTACGGTGTACGCGCACGTACGCGTGTTCACATAAATACTGTTCTTAAAACATTAATCAGTAATCCTTATACATTTCATTTGTATAAGCGATATTTTAAAACTCTTTTTCATCCCAAAAAGGTAGGATCGTATCTAACAGGGAACTGTGGGTAGTTGAGCAGCGATATCTCTGTTCACATTACATTTAAACTTCAGCAGGTTGGTACAATCATGAAGAAGAAGGAAACAGGAAAGGAATTCGAAGAAGTCTGAGGGAATAAACTATTAGAGTGGAGGATCTTTTATTACAGCAGCGACAAGACGACATGATTGACACTGCAGTTAGTAACAGAGTATCGAAATAGGATGAATACAACGGTTGTCCGATCACGGCCTGTGCAGTGAAGGAAGGCAAACACGCTTTCACAGTGTTAGTTAGAAATATAGAATTTTCCCTTTTAGCTGCATATTCTTCATAATTTGCCTTACTTGAATCTACTTGAAAACGTTGCATAAAGTAATTGCCAGAATGTAAAGTTTGAATTTAAGGCAAAAATTACACGAGGCCTGACAAACATGCGACTGCGACGCACGTCTGGCGGCGAATAATAGGGACAAAAATAACCACGAAATAATAATAATTGAGAAATTTTTTTACTAAGAAATTGATAATATGAGTATACAAAAATCTTTTAATCATAATGTATGGTTGAGACCATCCTTCGATTTTATATTTTAAAATTCAAATAGATATAAAGGTGTTTTATTTCAGATTATTTTAAATATAATTTTCTCTACCCTGCAACCTCTCTCCCACAGAAGAGACGTTGCAAGCCTATCCTTGTTTTATCGTTATTTCCATGGCAGGTGCTCCTCTGAACTCCAATCTCTGGTCCTCCCTCGCCAATCTTTCACGAAAAACACCCGTCTAGCTGAATCCACTGTGAAAAATTTCCCCCACTCTATATATGTGCCTAAATCAAAACGCGGATTCCATGAACAAAGCTTCTTTCTTAGAACTGCACCCCTGTGGAACTCTGTTCCGTCTGCCTGCTTCCCTCCGGACTACAACTTGGATGTCTTCAAGTCCAACGTTAACAAATTCCTAATGAACCGCCCCCTTAATTAAACACTTCATCAAATCTCCACACTAACGTAATGTACTTGCAATAAACCTTATCCCTGAGTGGCTTCCGGGCCTTGATAAGTGGTGATCACTGTGTAAAAAAAAATATATATATATATATATAATTAGTTTATCCATAATTAAATCAACAATGCTTGACAAAATTCTTAAATTTTATCTTTTTTTAAATTAAAGTCATCATTGATTAGTTGTTTGTTTTCATATCATTGCCAAAGTATACACTTAGGTAGTGAAGTTAGTCTAAAAATTAAAAAAATTACGAGATATTTATCTTTTAATAAGAAATACAATATATATATATATATATATATATATATATATATATATATATATAATATATATATATATATATATCACCCGCTACTTCATTTGCTTTAAAGTGAGGCTGGCTGTTTGTTTCTTTATAAAGAAACAAGCAACTCGGACACTATAATAGCGGTGGGTGGGTGTTTATTTAAATGACCATTTGTTGAGGTCATTTGCGAGCACCAATCTCATGGGCCGGTGAGTAGAACTACCGACTATCAACGCGATTGACCAGCGGCAACATTCATAATAACCATAACAGCCTGATCTGTCTCTCCTGGAGACATGCAGTAACAACAAAAGTCGCAGTCTGTGTAATCAGAATGAAGGAATAACAGCATAGACTATTCTACCTAATCACTGCATGCTTTAAAATGAAACAAATACTAGTGTTGTTAAACCGATTGCTTGAAGTAATAGCGCTTGGATATGCATTAAAGGATCGTGAAATAGGTCGATGTAATGTGTTTGAAGATATACGTCTGTTAACACTGAACTACATTATTTTATAACGAAAATCGTGTTTTGGGTGGAAGAGTTTGTAGTGAGATCTTAAAGATGCCAAGTTGGTGGAAGTCGATGAAACCCCGCGATTGCCGGACAAAAATTTTCTTTCTCTTGGATGGTGATATTTCAAGTAGAAAAGACTTTTAAAATACTCTTTGTTTGTTCAGTGCACAGGCCGTGATCGCGTCGTTGTTGGATTTAGTGCTGAAACCAATAATTCTCACCCGAAGCCCAGTTTATAAACAATATAATAACAGATGTTTATTTGGGGTGAGGATTACAAATGATACTCGTTTTCTTATTATGAAATAAAGACTTGTAGAATGAGATTTTCCCCCCAGCTAAATAAAACACCAGTTCAACCTGGAATCACTAAAAACAACTGCCTTTTCGAGCGTTCAACTCTAATTAACTCCTCAATCCCAGAAGGTCAGCTATGGCTACTTACTTTTTCCATTTCCTATAATCTCTTCGCCCTCTACTGGATTCTGGATTTTATAAGTGGTTACTATTCGACCGGCCAGAAGGTGACTGCTCGAGATATCCGCTAGATATAACAGCTAGATAGTATTCATTTGAAAGGGATTCATCTTAAGTGTATATAGGAACATTATTTTTTTTTTTACAAATAGCTCGGTATTCATATGATTCCCCATATAATGAGGTACTTACTTTATTTTAACCAAAGAAAACATATTTTAAGCGCCGGACTCTAACGAGATATTTTCAATTCTCTATATCCCTCTTTTTTTTCTTTTGGACAAACATCTATTTCCAACGTCTGTCATTCGAATGCACCACTAAAACATGCAGCCCAAGTCATGTTTACAATGAAGTGGGGGAGGGCAGCACGTAAAATGTTGCTGGGTTTATCTGTCTGCCTTTCTCTCTCACGCATATTCAAGTTGTCTCTCTGATGTTTTGCTGTGGCTGTATTTTTAAATAAATCTTTTATATAACAACGGCGTCTTAATGTGTTTATCAGTTGACGAAGGGAACTTAGAGCCAAGACGAAGACTCGGTTATATGACGATCTATGTGTAAACTAAAATACAATATTAGAAGGTTAACAGATCGGATTAAATGTAAAAGTTATTGAAAGCGAACGAAACAATTTAATACTTTCCAAAAACATAGATAAAGAATTGGCGTTAATCGACTGAAAGCTGATTAGTGTATGTAGGTTTTTGATAGGAAATCTATATTATTTATGAAATAGGGGAGCATCACAAGAAGAGAGCACACTAAGGATAGAACTTAAATGCCTATTGGAGAGAACTTGAATGTCTACTAGATATTATTATCGATGCCTCTGTACAGAGGTGTTGTGGTAGGATCTCCCTAATTTGCATACATGGAGTATCAACTATATAAATATGGTTGGTATCGTAAAAACAGGGGGATACCCAGCGAGAGACTCAGTGAGAGACTCAGAGAGACACGAGATCAAAAGTCGACGACCACTCAGCTGACACCTTCTCTGGGGACGGTCTCCCCATGACTATACCAATGGACTCTGTGTAAGTGGTAGTTGAGCAGTGATATGTCTATTCACATTACATTTAAACTTCAACAGGTTAGTGCAATCATGGAGAAGAAGGAAACAGGAAAGGAATCCCAAGGTCTCGATGTCCAAAGGAATAGGCTCTTAGAGTGGAAGGTCTTTTATTACAGCAGCGACAAGACGACATGATTGATATACTTTGTTGCTTTCAACATATCTGTTCTGCTTTACTTTTGTGTTTTAGTTATTTATTTCCATGTGTTTAGTCGAGCTTCAACAAGAGCTTTGTCAGGACAACCTGGTAAGAGGATATATTTCACTTCGAGTCAACCCTGACTAAATATTCAAAACAATATTCGCAGACCAAATACAATCTCTTCGGTAAAATCATTCCACATTGACTTTTACGAGGAATAGTGTACTTTCTCCAAGTGATGTTGCTTATAGCAACAACAATAAGCAGGATGATCCACCAGACTCGATGAATACTTGCCCTGGAATCTGGTAAGACTTAGTAACCACAAGAAAGATATTCTATTAAACAGTCACGGGGTCAATTAGTGAGAGGGAAATGTATGTTTTTCACAACTTTTATTGACTCAACATTTGAGACATAAAAGAGAATTTAAGGGAACACTCGAATATTTTATTTATAACATATAGGAATCAAGTGTTAGCCCCAAGAATTCGACCCTTGATTTCTGAAAACTTCGATTGAAATAAAATAAAACAGCGTAAAGAAAAAGATGCGACCCGTTGGTGCAGCTATTGAACTCGGGTTATGTCTATAACAGACTATTGCAATCATTTGTGTTCTTTCCTTTCTTTATTACCTTCGACTGTTAATAAACAGAAGATGCATAAATAGAACGAGAGGGCCCGAAGACACCATATACAATAACAGTAAAGTTAAACAACACACATTGAGAGAGGGTGAGAGTAATAGCTAGAAACTTAGTAAGTGATGAGTCACTTGATGAGTTAATTTCATATTGCGGTTGACTGGAAGAATTAAAATGAAAGTTTTTTTTTTGTTTAAGCATAACGCAATCCAATATCAAAAGTCAGGAATATTTTAGTATGTATTTTATGTGATTAAATAATATAGGAAAATAACTTGTAGAAACAAACGTTGATTAACGCGGCTTTAGTATAATAAAAGATATATATGAGGGTCGTTCAAAATGAAATGCATCCTATTTTTAACTAAAAAAGTTGAAGAGCTACGAAGATGTGAGAGGTATTATTAGAATACGCGACTTTTAGTGCAACAAAATTTATTTTTCCTACATAGTCACAACCGTTTTAAATGCACTTGTGTCATTCATGTTTCTGTTACCACTCTGAAATCGACGAACCTATCTCATAACTATGTTAACTTCAACTGCACCGGTTTCGTTAACATTTAACACGCCAGTGAATGTTGATCGGTTCAGACTTTTTTCTGCATGGAGAAGTTCAATGACGCATCTCTGCTTCTGACACAGGTCCATGACAGAGATCAAGATCTGCAACAAAAAGATTAAACTTTCAGGTCATGAATGCATAAGTTCAGTCATCATAGCAATGCAATTTGCAATCGCTTTTGGTCCATTTGAGCGGAATAAAAAATAGGAGGCATTACTTTTATACATATCCCTATATATAATAAAAACGTCGCAGTTTTTCCCCTTTGGACCAAAATACAGTAGGGTTACAACAAAATATGCCACATAGAAATTTATTGTGTCTATACTATTAGCCACTATTTTATGTAACTTTAGAACGACATTATATACACATGTAGGAGTTATAATAAAATCTTATGTTTGTTCCGAGGAGCGCTACGATCACAATCTCACCATCTTTAGAGGAAGTAGTTCCTATTTTTCTTTCTATCTATCCTGTGCTTCAACCGCTCCCACTAGAAACCGGGACCATTTCTACATATTCCTACTCTACTGGGTTATAACCGCTTTTAACTGATTATAAGACACATACGCATATCATAACGTTTACATATTTCTATTTATAGCTAATTATTTCTCCCTTACTAAAATCTAGCACAGCTGATTGGCTGCTCAGTAGACATTCGAATATTCTGATCTTCGCTTGTTCCACAATTAAGCGAATGGTTCTACACTTAAAACACACAGACATTTTTATACATATTCATTCGTTTATTTACAAATCTTTTGCTCTATATTTATTATTTTTTATTCGGTACATTACCATTGCATTTCTGGATTTTTTATATTAAATTAACTCATTGATAATACTACTTCTTCTTATACTCTTCTTCTTATACTCTTCTTCTTATACTCACTTCCGTCTCCGTCATTTCTACATATTTCTATTTATTTAGTTATAACAGGAAACACAACTGTTTTTTTCCTTTCCTTTATTTCTTAATGAAAATATTTCGTTTACTACATTGTCTTACAGACCACTTACATTCTATCTCGAACTTGTAGGTTTCACCGATCAGCAAACAAAATACAAAGGAGGCAAATATACGCGGGAGGGACACACACACACACACACACACACACACACACACACACACACACACACACACACACACACACATATATATATATATATATATAGAGAGAGAGAGAGAGAGACAGAGGCAGCAGCAACAATAACAACAAACGTACTTTATTTATTTATTTTTTTTTTTGGAGAGGGGACACGCTTCCATCGGGTACTGCTTGTTATTTATATATTTGACTCCAAAATTAGCCCATAATGTTATATATATATATATATATATATATATATATATATATATATATATATATATATATATAAATATATATATATATATCCGCATACAGTAATGTTTCGCTGTTTCACAGTTCATCAGTGCGGCTAAACAAGCAGCTACCTCAATCCAGGATCGAAACCCGACCGCCCAAACGATATATATATATATATATATATATATATATATATATATATATATATATATATATATATATATATGTATACACACGTATTATTTGGATTCATCGGACTACTGTTCTCATTTGGAGTATGATTTTCACAACGTTTCAGTCGATATAACGTCCGACCTCCTTCATGTGTATCTTGTCGAACTCAGAAATTTTTCTGATGAACGCGAAAACTTGGACAGAACTTCGAACAAAACTTCATTGGACTAGTATGCTCTTGTTCCGTCAGCCATGACTGAATAGAGGTCTTAAGTAATTCACAATTGTGTTGTCTGATCTGTTATGGAAGTGGTTAGTGTACTTGGAAAGTACTTAGTGTGCTATGATATTTTTAATAAATATTATTAATTTCTACATCTTTTTAATAATTATATTTATTATATTTTTGTGTCATTTTACTTAGTCAAAGTTCTCAGAAATCAAGTGGACCACCACGTGGGGTTAACAGTTGAACTCTGTATGAGATACATAGATATTCGAATGTTCTATTAAATTTCTTTATCTCTCAAACATTGAGTTAGTAAAGAAATTGAGAACATAATTTTTCTCTTCCCAATTAACTATTTTCTTACGTTGTAGTATATCTTTCATTTTTGTCTCTTGGTCTTACTGGAGTCCAGGACAAGAATTCATCGAGTCTAGCGGAGTATCCAGCTTTCTGCTGTTACTTGAGGTAACATCACTTGGAGAAGGTGCAGCATTCCAGGTAAAAGCTAATGTAGGTTAGCCATAGTGAAGAGGTGTTATTTAGGCAGTGAATACTATGTGATTTTGAATATTTACTTCAAGGAAAAATATCGTCAGCAAGTTTATTCTGGCAAACCCCTGTACAGAGAAACCTTAGACACTCGATGATGGCGTCTAGTAGGCATTCAAGTTCTCTCCAGTAGGCATTCAAGTTCTCTCCAGTAGGCATTCAAGTTCTGTCCGGTAGGCATTTAAGTTGTCTTGATATATATATATATATATATATATATATATATATATATATATATATATATATAGTAAGTTATAAAATGTATATGGCAATTAAGCTACACTGAATATTCCGCGTTTCATCCACTCTAGGATTCTTCAGGCTTATGCGCTTAATCGCCATATACATTTTATAACTTACTAACTAGCTCTACCTACGTATTGAGCACTTTTGAAGTAAATACTTAAAATTTACGCATAAATCTATACTTTCGTATATTAATTTTATGTGAGTAAATTAAGTATATATATGTATATATATATATATATATATAATTAGTTTTTTTTTTTTTGTGAAAAAGAAATTCAGCAGAGTGCTCAATTAAAAGGAAAATCCGAAAATAAGAGCATATTTATATTTTGTATTTTGCGCACAGAAAGTTGTTAGATGAGACAACCGACGGTACCAATGACTTGTCTCATCTAACAACTTTCTGTACACAAAAGTGTGTATGCAAGTATGAAAGTGTATTTGTGTACACTGGCAATATGAAATTTACATAGCATTATAAATTACCGTTTATGTATAAGAAAACTATATCATGTGGGGTAAGCTTGCTTCCTGAAGAAAGTGGTTGTCACAGAACGTACACATACGCACATACACGTCCCTCCACATTGCACTCCGACACATCAAGTGTATTTTTATACCCATATTCACAATCACACATTTACACACTTACAAACGCACCTAAACGCACGCACACACAGACATACACACATACACACACACACACACTTGCATGAATGTCTCTACACATGTAAAATAACCTATTAGTATACAGCCAGAAAAATACGAACACATTCGTATACACGGCAGAATAATTTTGTGCTGACGTTTGTCTAAAATAACTGACCGAGTAACTATGATATACAGTATGACTTACACATGCGTATTTACACATTAAACCACATATAACATTTTTTCATGTACGGTTCTTGTGTTATCCATTATAAGAAAATTGTATTCCGGTCTGTTTGTTCACAATTAAATTAATATGTACAAAAGTGACTTTATTACACAACGGTCTTATATACACTTCTCCTCTAGTATAATTTCTATATACACTAGTTATTCCACAAGAAATCTACATTTGATGAGTAACCTCATTTGCATATTACATTAAAGAAAATCTATTTGCATAATTATCTCGATGTTATTAACTGTTTGTTGCAACAGAATTAGTTGTTCTATTAAGAGATATTATTCAAAGTTGATTTATTTAATTAATTTTTAATTTAATTTATTTTCAATTATTATCAGCTGACAACAGTTGCATCTAAGATCGAAAGTAGACTTAATTATTTAACTATGAGGACTATTTTCCTATTAAGCTATCAAAGGTACTTCAAATTTAATGTTCATAGACCAAGGTGGATGCGTTTTATGTTCCCGGAATCAAAAGAAAATGTGGTCAGCTTTAGTAAACAGTTAGGATATTTTGTGAATCTAAGCCGCTGAGATTTGAAACCTATAAAATTGTCATCACGATGGTATGTATATATATATATATATATATATATATATATATATATATATATATATATATATATATATATATACGAAAATTTTGCTCCATTTCAATGTTCAAAATTTTATTCATCTTACCAAGGATTAAATACAATAATCATATATATATATATATATATATATATATATATATATATATATATATATATATATATATATATATATGATTAATCGCATAAATTATTATACGAAATATAAATTTATGCGTAAACTTTAAGTATTTACTTCAATAGTGCTCAATACGTAGGTAGAGCTAGGTAGTAAGTTATAAAATATATATGGCAATATATATTTTATAACTTACTACACACATATATATATATATATATATATATATATATATATATATATATATATATAATGGCAGTATCGACTGCTTTTCTATATGTAAATCCAATGAGACTCTCGTGATTATTAAAGAGTGCTCAATCCTGGACAGAGTTGGTATATAGTATGTTTATTATACAAACATTATTGGTTACATATGTGCATACATCTTTCAGTGGAATCCCAATTCAAGGATAACACCTTATCAGATAAAGAAAGAAGAATCGATATTGAGACGGGAGTTTAAATTACATTAATGTAATTTTAACTCCCGTTTCAATATCGATTAAAGTCAAAAATTCATTTTTTTTTTGTCTAATGAGGTGTTATCCTTGAATTGCGAGTCCACTGAAACATGTATACATATATGTAACAAATATGTTTGTATAATAAACAAGCTATATATATATATATATATATATATATATATATATATATATATATATATATATATTAGACTACCCGTGACCCGTTGGGTCAGTATTTTATTTTAGCTATGTATGAGTTTGACATTTCTGACATAAAAAAAAGTTTTTGTGGCATAACAGAAACATTTCTATGAAAGTATATTAAAATGAAAAAAGAATATACATAGATTTCTATGAGTCGTTCTGTTTATAATTGTTTATTTAAAGAAAAAAACTTACAGCCATTGTATTATAAGTGGTTTGCCATACTTATAGGTAAATGTGCACTGAACAGATATCATAATACTTACAGTTAAATTCAAAATTTGATATATCTTTTAATTTGAACGCGAAAAAAAAACAGTTGGGACGCTGAAACGTACACAGTAAAACAAAACGTTTTATTGTTGCGTTGATTATTTATTTGTAACGCAAATAAAAAAAACATATTTTCGGGGTTATTTATTTATGTTGGTAGTGTAGAAGAAAATGAATGAATGTTTTTTAAGAAAGGTATAATTCTGCAAAAATAGCGATTTGTGTTTATTCGTTTATGTTGTTATGGGTTTATGTTTATGTACGCATGCGAAACCGGAAGTTGTAAACTGGATATGGATTGCAACACCCGTTACAATGTCATTTGAGTTTTACAATTATATATATTAGTAGTCTGGTAAGATTACAGGGGAGACGACCAAGAAAAAAAAAAGCAAAATCCACCTGAAATTATATATAGTGTCCTGGCGAGACAGATTAAGTTTTACTGCTTTGGGATGTTTGTTTAGGGTTTTTTATGCTTGGTTTTCTCCTGCGTGGCTGTGCCAGGCTACTATATATATATATATATATATATATATATATATATATATATATATATATATATATATATATATATACACTCGTCTAGCAGAAACCACCATCAATAATTTTCCTCACTTTTTATCTGTGTCTAAACCTTAACGTAAATTCCATGAACAAAGCTCCTATCTTAAAGCTGCACGACTGTGGAATTCTGTTCCATTTTCCTGTTTCCAGCTGACTACAATATGGTTGTCTTCAAGTCCAAGATAAACAAATTCTTAATGAAACGTCCCCTTAAGTAATCCAATTTACAAAATTTCCACTACTCATGTTTACTACGGTATTGTAACATTGACTACTATACACTCATTAACTTATCCTCGTGTGGCCTCCGGGTCTTGATAAGTAGTGATTTCTTTTGTAATCTAATACATAAACGGCTATATGTCTGACTGTCTGTCGGTCGGTCTGTCGGTCGGTCTGTCAGTCTATCTGTCTTTAAATTTTCCAATGCTATCTCCTCCGAAACTAAAAGTCGCAGAACGGCGCTAGGGGTCTCAAATAATTGGATTTTTAATGGGTCTTAAAATAGTTTTAAGGGGTCAAAAATTGGTCAAAATTGAAAAATTCGTTAAACATTTTGTACATTCAGCTTAGTTTCTTTTTAATTGTTAATTTTTAATCACTTTATATGCGTGCCACGTTGGTACAGTGGTAACGTCACTTGCTTTGAAGTCTTCGGTTTTGATTCTAGCTGAGGACATCCAAATACTTTTTTTACTTTTGAAATCACGACTCTATAATCATATATACGAAATCTGGACAAATTAAAACATTATATTTAAGCCTATTTTACCCCACCCCACCTCCGCTAGTACACACACACACACACACACACACACAGATATATTTTACTATATATATATTAGTGATGGGACGATTTCAATATCTTTCCAGATTCCGATACAATTACCGTTTCCGATTCAACATCCTTTTGATATTTTTAAATATAGAGTTGTTTTTGGATATTTTGGGTCGAATTACCGCAAAGATCCATGCAATATATGCATTTATTTTCGCAAATGTAAAACTACACTTATGGATGTGTGTAACGTTACACTTGGAACCAACACGCAGTAGACTCCCTCACAGAAGACAAGTAACTTAACTCCCGTATTTTGTAACAACGATATATATATTCCCTCATTCTATCGCCATGCGTGACTTCTCGTTATGGCTGTGGCGTCTCTCATGTGATCGGTCTCTCTCTCTCTCTCTCTCTCTCTCTCTCTCTCTCTCTCTATCTATCTATCTCGCACGTGCTCTCCATCTTTTTTATAGTCCCTTTCCTTACACTGACGCCATTTCGCATTTCATATGCGCGCATTTGCGCTCTATTAAATGCGACCCGTAGATTTTGGTTTTAATAATCATTAAAAAGAAACTATAAACATTTATCATTCCATTGTAATACGATCCATGAAAAGATAAGTTTTAAAGAAAAACAAACAAACAAAAAACAATGAAAAACTAATTGTTTTGGGCATCGGAAAATAGATACAATTTTTCCGATTCCAGTACCGATTCCAATACCCCAGAAAGTTCCCCTATTTTTCGGTTCCCGATTCTGATTAATCGTCCCAACAATTATATATATATATATATATATATATATATATATATATATATATATATATATATATATATATATATAATTGTTGGGACGATTAATATATATATATATATATATATATATATATATATATATATATATATAGGAAATTTATTACTGTGAGTCCAGAATGAGTTTACAAATTGTTTCAACTAGAGGAAAATCCTCAAAGAGAGGAAAAATCCAACTAGCATCATCAGAATTCATAGATGGACTAAGTTATAAAGTCAAATAAAAATGGAAAGATCGTAGATAAAGGGGAGTTAGAAACTTATCAACCCCACCAGACCCGAAATTGGCAGAATCAACAAAACTATTCTTGAAAGAATCAATAAACAAATCAAAAATAAATTCAACCTAACCCAGTGGATTAACACCGAAGACACCATTAATTGGTTCAAAAGAATACCTAACAAGAACAAGGCTGCATTTATTCAATTTGACATAGTTAATTACTACCCTTCTATTTCTAAACACCTTTTTGACACTGTCTTGGATTTTGCTTCTACCTTCTCCGATGTTCAACCATTTGAAACTGACATCATTCTGAAATGCCGTAAAACTGTCCTACTAAGCCAGGACTCTCAATGGACTAAAAAAGACCAACCTACCTCCTTCGACCTTGCGATGGGTGCTTTTGATGCAGCTGAGGCTACTGACTTAGTAGGCCTTTTCATCCTATATAATATCACAAAATTTATCCCCAACAACAACGTGGGACTTTACAGAGATGATGGCCTTATCATTGTTGAAAACGCAAGCGGCCCAAAGTGCGAAGGCATTAAAAAGAACATTATCAGGGAACTGAAGAATATGGATCTAAAGATTGAAGTAACTTCCAACTTAAAAACAGTAAATTTTCTAGATGTTACCTTTAACCTCCCTAATAATACTTATGAACCATACACTAAAAATAATACATACCCCCTATATATACACCCTATGTCCAACCACCCCAAACACATTATTAAACATATCCCTAAATCAATAGAAAAAAGGCTTAGCACAAACTCATCTAACTCCAGCATTTTTAACCTACACAAACCCTTCTTTGAAAATGCTTTAAAGGAATCTGGATATTCCAACCCTAATATTACATACTTGGACCCTAATAAACCCAACAATACAAATAGGAATAACAGATCCCGCAAAGTCCTCTGGTTTAACCCTCCCTATAATAATATGATAAAAACTAAATTAGGTAAAAAATTCTTCATGCTTCTTAATCACCACTTCCCCCCTAGTAATATTCTACATAAAATTTTTAATAAGAACACTATTAAGCTTAGCTACAGTTGCACAAATAATCTAGAAAATAAAATTAAAAAACACAACAATAAAATACTAAATAACCACAACTATAATAACAATGGTCAAAATAACTGTAACTGCCTTAACAAACCCCAATGCCCGCTCCAGCAAAATTGTCTCTCAACAAATGTGGTTTACAAAGCAACTATTGCCCCTGCTGAAGACCCACAAAACAAAAAATTTTACATTGGCCTCTCAAGCACCACGTTCAAAGACAGATTTAGAGTGCATAAATGCTCCCTAAATAACCCCAACCACCCAAATAGTACTTCATTAACTAACCACTATCTACTACTTACCCGAAACAACCTCACCCCAATTATTAGCTGGGAAATTCTTAATAGAGCTAGTACCTGTAAATCACTAAACTCCCCATGTTATGTATGCTTAACTGAAAAATATATGTGTATGTGCGTGTGTATGTGTGTGTGTTTGTATATGTATGTATATGTGTGTGTATGTATGTATTTATATGTGTGTATATATATATGTGTGTGTGTATATGTATGTATATATATGTATTTGTGTTTGTGCGTATCTTCTACATGTGTGTATATGTATGTGTTTTTTATATATATTTGTATTTGGTTACGTATCTTCTACATGTATATTTGTGTGTGTGTTTTTCTGTGTGTATGTGTTTTATTCACTTATTATAAATATCTCCCTAATAATTTTATGAATTTTATTATTTGATTAACTTACTGATATTCTTACCTATTTCTATATTAGTAAAATAAACTTGTAACTTATAATTCATTAATTTATATTTTTCTCTTTCTCTCTTTCCTTCAACTACAACGCCTGAAAATTTAAAAATTATTCATAAAATATTTTTCAATTCCCCCCCTCCCAGCTAATTTATATTTATATGTATATATATGTATGTATATGTATATGTATATATATATGTATGTGTAAGTGTTTGCATCTGGATGTATGTGTATTTGCATATATGTTTATATATGTATATATGCGTGTATTTTTACGTATCTGTGTATGTGTACATATATATATATGTGTTTGTATATGTATGTTTGTGTATATATGTATATGTATATATATATATATATATATATATATATATATATATGTGTGTGTGTGTGATCACGCATGTGCTTTCCCCCATTTACGTATGTGCATTTGCTGTACATATTTATGCGTGTGCTTATATTTGTGTGTTACTTATTAAAAATGTTTTTTTTCTATTATTTAAGTTACTTACTTAAGCTTTCACCTATTTTATTTTATTTCACTAAAATAAACCTGTAACGTATAATTTCTACCTGCCCGGCTAATTTATTTATATATATATTATAGTTAATTATATATATCATTACACTATCAAAATAAACCTGTAAAGTATAATTCATTAACTTATTTTTCCTTTTCTTTTTCTTTCCATTTTATAAACAATAAATATCTTTCAATCTCTCCCCGCCCGGCTAAATTACTTTAAACCCCATTTTCAACCCGTTCCTTCACCTATTTTATTTTATTTTATTAAAATAAACCTGTAACGTATTATTTCTACCTGCCCGGCTAATTTATTTATTATATTTAATTATATATATCATTACACTATTAAAATAAACCTGTAAAGTATAATTCATTAACTTATTTTTCCTTTTCTTTTTCTTTCCATTTTATAAACAATAAATATCTTTCAATCTCTCCCCGCCCGGCTAAATTACTTTAAACCCCATTTTCAACCCGTTCCTTCACTAACATTAACTCTCCAACCTGTTGCCATGGTGATCCTTTAAATTAACTGTTACTTATGCCGTTATCAACAAAAGTAGCGTCTTTTAAGTTTAAACCGTTAAAAAACACGTATATAAGAATTTACACATAATTAATATTTAATTATAAACCCCTCTCTTTTTTTAATACACTCCTACTACTTTAAACTCCAACGTCCTCTCCCCACCACTCCCCCTTCTTTTCTAACTCCCCTTTATCTACGATCTTTCCATTTTTATTTGACTTTATAACTTAGTCCATCTATGAATTCTGATGATGCTAGTTGGATTTTTCCTCTCTTTGAGGATTTTCCTCTAGTTGAAACAATTTGTAAACTCATTCTGGACTCACAGTAATAAATTTCCTATATACTGCTCTGACTACACATTGAGCACTTTAGTCCGGTTTTTTTTTTTCACCACTGGTAAATAAATATATATATATATATATATATATATATATATATATATATATATATATATATATATATATATATATATATATATATAAAGCAATATATATGCCGCTCCCCATTTGGGGGTATGAAATTGGTCAAAGGGAAAATTATTCCCACCTGGCATTTAGGTAAAAATGCACTTTCGTATAAATAATTGAATTCATTTAAAACGTATCGCAAAAACAAATAAAACATCTCTCTCTCTCTTTCTCTCTCTCTCTCTCTCTCTCTCTATATATATATATATATATATATATATATATGTTACATAGACATCACCACTTATCAAGGACAAGAGGCCACTCGAGGATAAGGGTTAACGAGTGTACTGTAAAAGTGGGACAATATAGTAATCGTTAGTAATGGAAATTCGGTAAATTTGTAAAATTATATGGAACGGCTCATCAAAAACTTGTTTACGTTAGACTTGAAGACAACCATATTGTAGTCAGCTGGAAAGCAGGAAAACGGAAGACAATTCCATAGCGTGCAAAAAGCTTTGCTCATGGAATCTACGTTTAGGTTTAGGCACAGATAAAGAGAGGGGGAAATTAGTGATGGTGTTTTCTGTTAGACGGGTGTTTTTTGTGAAAGTTTGTCGAGGGGGGGACCATAGATTGAAGCTCAGCCGAGCACTTGCCATGAAAATAACGATAAAGCAGAGACAAACTCGCGACATCTCTTATGTGAGAAAAAAGTTGCAGGGAAGAGAAAAGGGCATCTCCTACAAGGCTACGAAGTCTATTTTGAACTCTATCAAGGTAGGATAACTCCTTTCTAGCAGCTCCTGTCTAAATGTGGCAACAGTACTCTATCCTAGGAGGTACTTGGCTCTTATATAGATATAGAATTGCATTAGCAGTGAGATATCTACTGGATCGATAGAAAGATTCCAGCATTTTTCCAGCGGCCTTGGAAACGGATTTGATGTACGTGTTTCATTTAAGATCAGGAGTAAATGTCAAGCCCAGAAGCTTGTCAAAACATGAGAACTCCCCAAGACGAGAGACATTCATTTCAATTGATGCCAGATGGGATCAGAGCGTTGATGATGTAAAGATAAAAGCTTGGTTTTAGATGCATTAAAAGTAACAAGCACCCCTCTTTCCCCATTGAACCACTTGCTCAAGATCAGAGGAGAGAGAATCAGAGAGAACTTGGTCGTTTACGGTTTTAGATGTGCTACTATAGATAGTAGTATCATCAGCATAAATGTCTACTAATGGTGTAAGTATAAAAGTGAGAGCGTGTATGTGTGGACACTTATCAACGAATGCAGTTAACGAATTCTTGTTCTAACTTTAAAGCTATTATATAGAGTATGCAGACACGTGCAAAACTTTTAATTGGTTTGCATCCGGAAAAAAGGTCTGGAAAGGGGTAAAAATTGAAAAATTGGTTAATGGGGGTTGTCAGATTTCTATTGGTTTGCTGACTGTTTCACGAATCTGCATGCGTGAATCGTTCACGTGATGTTAAGGATAAGTAGGTTTGAAAACACATTTTAAAGATCGTGTAAAGCTAACTTAATGGATATTGTACTTGGTTGATTGTCTTTAGGTTCTGGTTTCGATCTCATCTCGAATATCTTTTTTTTGTACTTACAAAAAGTGAATTGCTTAGACAAAAAAACCCATAATACTTGCATGCACGTGTCTCAATTACTATATGAATTAAAGTATTTATGCGTATTTTAAGATCAGGCAACGCCAGGCGGCATACTAGTATATATATATATATATATATATATATATATTAGGAATTTTACCAAGCCTAGAAACATCGAACGGCTTCAGTCACTTCCGTTTCAGGATTTTGGTAACATAATTTAAACTAAAACTCTAAAATTTGGAACGTACAGAGTTATCTCCCTTTCTACTTCTAAAATATCCGATAATCGTAAATCTTAATAGGAAGGAACGAAATAAAATAAAAAAAATAGATTGAAATGGAGAATGAGAATGAACTAAGTATAATGTTAAACTTTCTTTCCTTATTGAATAAGTTTTAAACACAAACTTTTCTTAAATCACATAAATAGGTTAGCCGATATTTTTATAAATAAACAAACCAAAGTCCAGATACGAAACTAACATAGTATCGCAGCAATTTAACTTAGTTGACTAGTCCGGATTAAAAAATAATTACAATTAAATAAAGAAATAAAGAAATTTAATTTAAGAAATCAATGAATAGTAGTAATAAAACATATTAAATGGACATAGTTGTAACATTGTATAGTGATTTGTTTGAATTTTTTTTAAATGGAGATACGAAAATAAGTAAATATATAAATCGTTAAAAAAAACTTTGCAAGGATGCGATATAGGTAAACTACTTTCACTTATTTCCTTTTCCTTATAAGGGAAATGGTTTCCATAATGTTTTATTGTTAAAGTGTTTTTATTCAATAAGTCTGAAGAAAGGCTGTTCTTGTGAAAATTTTAAAACGACATAATGCTTGAATTTGTCCGAATAGTCTTGAAACAATTGTAACTAACGATGAAATACACTAGTTGTTGCTATCAACCCATTCTTTGAAGTCTTGGTTTATGTTAAAACAATATATGAATGCTCAATTATGAAATATGATAATTTTGTAGCTTACAGTTTAAGTCATCCCTTTTTGGCTTAAAATTTATTGGTATATGAACGATTACTGAATTATATAAACCCAGTAAATTTCGGAATACTACAAATAAGACTATATATATGTGTATATATATATATATATATATATATATATATATATATATATATATATATATATATATAGTGAAAATTACAATTGAAGTTACCAAAATGATCCAAGATAGTAAAATTAAAGTAAATTATAAATACTAAAGAATCAATATTTATAAAATTATCTCAGCCAGATATAAAAGCTCGATAAAACCAAATAGGAAATAGAGCTTATAATATGAGCAAACAGTTAATAAAATATGTTAAAAACACTTTGAAATGAGTTAAAAACATATTTAATCTGAAAAGGAAACACTAGATAAATGGATAGTATTTTATCTGCATTTTCTGTTTTATTCTTTAAACTTTCCTATCTATCTAATATATCAATCCACCCACACTTTCATTTTACTATATGCATTTACTTACTTTTTTTCCTGAATTTGCAGATACCGGCCATCCTCTCCCCTTAAATAATTTTTATTTTTATTTTATTTTTATTCTTATTTTATTTTATTTTGTATTTTATTTTTTATTATATTTTATTTTTTTTAATTATTTATTTATTCTTTATTTTCTATATATTTATTATTTATTTATTTATTTTTATTTTCCTTTTAGTGTCGTTTAACAACTCTTGCTGACATCTTTTAAGTGATGACCTGTACATTTCAGTTGACCTATATTATTTTGCCCTATATATTTTTTCGTGCCTTTAACATTTCCTGTCTGGGTCATTTTGACTTTTGTTTCTCTTTATTTTATATTTTATATTTAACTTCATCATCATTTTTTTCTCTTCTTTCTCTTCCCAGATCTTTCTTATTTATATTTATGTCTCGGAAGTAGAGCGAAAAGCACATCTTATTTTTCTTTTATTAATATTATTGGAATCTTTTCTTTTTTTTCCTTGTACACATTTTTGTGAATTATTCCATGGATTTCTGCCTTTGGATTATTATGGACCATCTTCTTCCAATTACGGGATTTCCTTGGATTTTACTTGTACAAATGGAAATTCTTTTAACTTTCTTGAAGTTTTACATTTGGATTTTACCGTCACTGGATGTTTTTATCTTCCACCAGACTATCCATTCGTGTGTAATCACCTTTTTCTTTATCATATTCCCTCTGCTTCACTTTTTTGTTTTCAAGTAAGATCTTTGACTTACTTGTTGTTTCATCAAATACTTCTGCATGCAAAATCCTATCCCGCATTTTGTTAATTCCTACCCTCTGATGAGAAGGAAAGTATTTCTTCGAAAATCCGCGGATTAAGGACTATCCATTTATCTAGTGCTTCCTTTTCAGATTAAATATGTTTTTAACTCATTTCCAAGTGTTTTTTTAACATATTTTATTAACTGTTTGCTCATATATATATATATATATATATATATATATATATATATATATACGCACAAGTAATATATTTTCAATGTCCTCATCTTGCTTGTAAATAAACTGAATTGTTTATAATGATAATCACATGTTGCAGATTTTTAGATCCAAATACATAAAATATAAAAGTCCGTATTTCTTCAATGATGTGTACACGCATGAAATACACACCGATACACAACCACACAGAATGTTGTATGTGTGTTTGAAGGCAATCTGCATGTGTAGTTAATTATGTGTAGATTGGACTCAAATAGATTCTATACATCTGACTTTGTCATTTTGGTAGGTGCGTGAATCTACACATTAGGGAGAGTGTTGGGCAAAAAAAAAATGTGTGCGTTTCGTTTTTAGGGGTCGTGGGTGGGTGGAGGCGCACCGGGAATTTTATATGGGTGGCGGTAAAAAGGGGGTTGGGGATGTAGGAAGTAGGGCCTAATGGAATTCTGACGGTCGGGCACAGACGTGGAACCCCTTCAAGAAAGGGGTCCCACCAGAAATTGTACACCAACTTACAAATGGGAAAAAA
>NC_136496.1:92111717-92199217 GCF_053919585.1 Euprymna scolopes
AGGCTAGCACCTTCCCCTATATATATCTATATATATATAGCTCGCACCTTCCCATATATATATATATATATATATATATATATATATATATATATATATATAACTGTAAATGAGGTCACAAAAACATTGGTACTGTTGGTTTCAAGCCTTACATAAGGAGGGCCAGTTAATAGTAAATAATGTTAGGCTCTCGTCAGCCATATTGTTTTCTGCTTGAGTAAAAATCAGAACCGCACACATTATCTGTAATGATGTTCATTTTTATTTAATTACAGCTTGTCTGTCCCTATTTGTATTTATTTTATTTTATTTTAATATCAATTTTACAATTTTTTATTTAATATATATTTTTAGTAAATGTCTGTTTAAATTTATTTTGTCCTATTCTGTTCCTAATTGACATGTCTTTCGGTCTGTACAGTTTTAAATAAGTATATATTAAGCTCTCATATTGAAAATCTTTTCTTTGTAATCGAGCACTTTGTCGTAATTCTTTCTCATAAAACAGCAAACAATATATAAATCCTCAACATATATAAAAATCCTCAACATATATAAAAACAAGAAGCAACCACAGAATTCGCGCATAAGCCTGACGAATCCTATAAGTGGATGAAACGCAGAATATTCAGTGTAGCTTAATCGCCATATATATTTTATAAATTACTAACTAGCTCTACCTACGTATTGAGCACTTTTGAAGTAAATACTTAAAGTTTACGCACAAATCTATACTTTCGTATATTGAATTTATGTGAGTAAATGAAGTAGTTATATATATATATATATATATACATATATATATATATATATATATATATATAGTGTATCATAAAAGTGAGTACACTCCTCACATTTCTTGAAAATATTAAAGCGTATTTCTTCATGGGACAACACTGAAGAAATTATTTTCTGGCATATATAACAGAGTTAATTTATTTTCCCACAAAATAACTCAGAATATCGCCATTAAAAGCTAAATCCCTGGCAGCAAAAGTGAGGACACCCCTTCCGAAAAATTGTCAATATTAACATACAAGATGTCAACTCTCAATATTTTGTGTAGCCACCATCATTATCCAAAATTGCCTTTACACTCCTGGCCGATCTTCCACTTTTTAATTACGACGTCGGCAGAGCTGACGGATATTTGTGACTTTGTGCACCTCCATCTTTCGCTTGAGGATGACCCAAGATGTTCTATTGGGTTCAAGTCTGGAGACATGCTTGGCCAGTTAGTCACCTTTACCCTCAGCCTCTTCAGTAAAGCAGTGGTTGTCTTGGATGCGTATAGTGTGTCATTGTCATTTTTTTAATTCAATTTTCACCCCAAACAAGGCACAGTGCAGAAGTAGGGGGCTACTATCGGGGACATAAGTTGCAGGGGTATTATTAAGGGAGATGAGTAGCAAAATGTCTGTTTACATTACACTTGAACTTCTGCATGTCAGTACAGTTGGGAAAGCAGAATCCCGGAAGGGTGTTCCAAATTCTAGCAGTTCTGGGGAAGAAACTATTGGAGTAGAAGGCTTTTTACATCTAGGGATCTCTACTGTGTAGGGGTGGGATTTTGCTGCTTGTCAGGTTTGTCGTGGGTATTCACATCGAGGGGATACACGTGCTTGTAATTTGTCTGTGCATTCACCATTAAAGTACTTGTAGAACAGGAAGAAGGATGCAACATTTCGTCGAGGGGACAAAAGCTGAAGCTTAGATGACAGTTCAGGACCTATCAGGTTGGCGACTTTCTTTTGACCCCAGTCAAGGAGTGAGAGACAAGTAGCAGATGCACCAGCCCAAATGTGACAACAGTACTTCATACATGGGCGAATGGTGGCCTTATAAAGGTACAAGATACTTTCACGCGTAAGTAGTTTTCTAGCACAGTAGAGTGAGCCCACCTTCTTTGCAGCAGTCTTGGCAATGCTCTCAATGTATTTATTCCAGTTCATGTTCCCTGTAAACGTTAGGCCGAGGAGTTTAAAGGAAGTACTTTCGAGTAATGTGTTCTTGGTTATTGCTATTGGTGGTAGAGAAGGTATCTTGTAATTATTGAAGGAAACACAGTTTGTGGTGGGAGGGGATCATGCTCTGCTGTAGTATTTGACATTACATTCCCACCACCATGCTTGATTGTAGGCAGGACACTTATCTTTGTACTCCTCACCTGGTTACCTTGGTAATATTCGTCGCTTCTATTGAAAGTTTAAGGCAGACATACAAACAGACATACATACATACATGCATTTATATATTGGTAACTAAAAGTTTTCGACTCAAACTGATGAAAAAGCTTGCCCGATCTTTGAATACACTTTATGTAAAATTTCAAATATTTAGACCAGAAATTGTCTGAGTAATTTGTTAGAGACCACAGAGGTCAATTTATTTTTAAACTTTGACCCCTATTATGAACCCTTAACATTTATTGTTTGGGGCTCATATCAATTTATTAAGTTAGATCCATGTCCAAGGAACCTATATCTAAAATTTCAAGTGTTTAGAACCAAAATTGTCGGAGGAGTTTGGTAGAGTTTTCAAAGATTAAATCGTTGAACGTTGACCCCTAAACAGACAAATTTCTTACCAAAAACCGATAACAAATATTTTCCAAATCTCAGTACCCTGTATATCAAATTTCGAGGCTGCAAACTTAAAATAGAGAGAGTTATTGCGTAGGGAAATGTACACACACGGACACAGACACATACAGACACACAGATACACAGACACATTCACTTTCATATATATATATATATATATATATATATATATATATATATATATATATATATATATATATATATAAAATATATTTTTAGTCATAACTACTTCATTTACTCACATAAAATTAATATACGAAAGTATAGATTTATGCGTAAACTTTAAGTATTTACTTCAAAAGTGCTCAATACGTAGGTAGAGCTAGTTAGTAATTTATAAAATATATATGGCGATTAAGCTACATTGAATATTCAGCGTTTCATCCACTCTAGGATTCCTCAGGCTTATGTATGTATGAATGTATATATATATATATATATATATATATATATATATATATATATATATATATATATATATATATATATATATATATATAGCCTTGGCAGATTTTTTAACCTTTAAAACTATATAAAAAAAAACTTATTTAATTTTTATATTTTTTTATCATTCATTGGAAAACTATTTAGTCAGTAAGTCATTTAATCATCTGCAATCAATGCATCAACTTGCTCTCTCGAATTCACAATAGTTCTAATGTTAATTTAAGGGATCATCTGTTGTTTTTTAGCATAAAACACTTTCGGTGATTTAAAAACAAAACAGTATAGTAAATCATGGCTCCCAAGCAGTGTTGATCCTACACCACCTCCCTTAATTACAAGAACATAAAATGTTCCAGATATTGAATCTAGTTACCTACTCATGATTAATTTGGCTAACCTATTCATGTTATAAAAAATGTCTTCCTTACCTGTGAGATTCGTGCCTGTCTCCAAATTCTAAATAGATTAACCCATTTTACTAACAATATACGCCCCCTACTATGACTAGTTCTTTATATATTTACATTCTTATATATATATATATATATATATATATATATATATATATATATATATATATATATATATACTTGATTTGAGCCCGAAACTATAAACTTTAAGGGGTCATAATAGTTGTCAAAGTTTTAAAACAATTGACCTCTGTAGTCTCTAACAAATTACTCAAACAAATTCTGGTCTAAATATTTGAAATTTTACATAAAAGGTATTCAGAGATAGGGTAAGCTTTTTCATCGGTTTTGATCTAAATATTTAGTTACCAATATATAAATGTATGTATGTATGTATGTTTGCATGTCTGCCTTCAATAGAGGTGACGGATTTTTCCAAGATCAGTATCGTATTTAAGTCTGATCCTTCGTACGACAAATATCGAAAAATTGGCTAGAAACATTAATATCTTCCCCTTAACTAGGCACTTTTCTACAGGGGGGTACTTTTTTCGCCGATATTTTTTACAGTTATCCTCTCCTTTAGATTGTCTAACCTTAATTTAAAATAATGTCGCTTGGCGGTGGTCGTAACGGCGTAAACGTTAGTTTTTACCCCGTTCTTTTCCTCCTTTGCGGTATGGGTTCGGGCCTGCCTTCCCACTACCACTTTTTGTTTTTGCTCAACATACACATCCAAACACCCGGGCAACGCCGGACTGAAATGCTAGTATATATATAAAAGTGAAAGTGTCTGTGTGTCTGTGTACATTTTCCTACGCAATAACTCGATCAATTTTTTAGTCTACAGACTCGAAAATTGATATACAGGGTACTGGGATTTGGGAAAATCGATGTGATCGGTTTTCGGCCAGAAATTTGACTGTTAAGGGGTCAAAGTGCAACGATTAGACTTTTAAGAACTCTATCAAGCTCCTCCGACAATTTTGAATCTAAACATTTGAAATTTTAGATGTAGGTTCCTTGGACATAGGTCTAACTTAATAACCTTATTTGAGCCTAAAACAATAAATTTTAAGGGGTCATAATAGGGATCAAAGTTTAAAAAAATTACCGTTTTTTTTTGTTTTTTTTTTTGCTCAGCAAAAACCCGAGCAATGCCGGACCTCCATACTAGTATATATATATATATATATATATATATATATATATATATATATATATATATATATATATATATATATACACACATTTATATATATATATATATATATATATATATATATATATATATATATGAGAAAATATATATATGACCAAGATCAAAGTGTAGTATCTGTTCTTCAGATGCTGCATTTCGATTTCTCGTTCTCTTTCGGTGGAGGAGCAGTCCTTCACGACTGAGACAATTTTATTTTATTTTTGTAACTTTTCTTCACGTTAAAAAATGACCCTGGTGTCTAACTCTGTCCCGTGGGGAGGCATTGTAAATAGGTATATGAGAAAAGAGAGAAAAAGAAGGAATGAAAAGGAATAGTGAGGCGAGAGAATGAAGCCAAAGTAGATGGAAAGTTCCACGGGTAGAGAATAGTGAAGATAAAAATCTTCCGAATAAGTTGGCACCACAGAGATACGAGATTCGTAGGGAAAGGGCAAGAAAGTATCAAAGAAAACGGACTTTCTGCGAAAAAAGGGTAGAAAAAAAGTTTCTAAGTTATTTACAAAGATTGCAGTCTTAAACTTTTGACCTCACTTTTTCCCCCATCCCCGCCACCTCCTCAGTTATCACCCCTGCACCACCCACATTGCGTGTTGCTGTTTTGCTTCCAATAAATCCCATTTTTTTTAAGCTTCACCTCGTTTCTCCCTCTCGTATATATATATATGTGTGCGCGTGTGTGCGTGTGTATAGAAACCTTCACCCTTGTTTATTTGTATACATATTTATATGTACACATATATGTACATACGTATGTACATACATATCTTTACTTATATATACATATGCATATAAACATATACGCATATATATATATATATATATATATATATATATATATATATATAAAAATACAGATATATCTACAAATATGTAAATATGTAATTCTATGTATACACATACACACACAGACCATATATATATATATATATATATATATATATATATATATATATATATATACATATATATATATATATATATATATATATATATATATATATATATGGTGCCCGGAAAACTCGTCCCTGGAAAACTCGTCCTCGAAAACCCCGTATTTGGACAACTCGTATCCGGAAAACTCGTACCCAAAAAACTTGTACTCGGAAAACTCGTACCTGGAAAGTCGTCCATTTTTGCTAGGTAGGAAAACTGGTCCATTAGTGAATAAATATCGATTGGAAACATTTTATGATCGTTGTTGAAGGCGATATTGTTTTTAAAGGCGACTACGTACCCCCATAATATTTTTCTATTATTATTTGTACTTGTTTACTCTTGTTTTTTTGTTTTTAAAAAAACTTGATTACGGAGTTACGGAGTCAACACACGAAAAACGAAACCATGTATTTATTCAAGATAGGGCTTTAGTTTTAACACCTTTCTGTATTATTATTAAAAAAAAAGCAAGCAAATATTTTATTCAGAAGAATTAATTTCGTTTAAACAATTCTTGTAACAAACAAGATTGGTACTCATACACTTATTGATCCGTGCTGAAAAAATAACGTTATTATTTAGAAAGCCATTCTTTACATGGGGACGGGAGGGTGTTGTGTACCTATTCTGTACTTTCCTCTAATAATTTAATAAAAACAGATATCGTTAAACTTTAATTAAACTTGAAAATACTATTTAAAAAATAGCGCGGATCAATAAGTGCACTAGCATCGCAAAATTTTTTGTTTTCGAACAAGAAGAATATTTGAACCCCAAACCACTGATTGTATCAAAATATAATTGTAAGAACATTTATTGAAAAAATATAATTTTAATAAAACTTTTTTGAAATGAAAGCAACATTGGATTTTCATAAACGAAAAATATCTTCTTTTTTTTCGAACAAATAAATAATTTAAATGAAACATTTTTTTAATAAAATCAACTTGAAAGGGTCAACAACAAATTAATAATTTAAATGTGTTTTTTTTACCGAGAAGCGCCACCATTCGACAGTTTAGTAAAACGCAGTCAGAAAAGATGGCCGCCGTCCGCATACAGCGGAAGTGCTTTTATTGTTTCGTGAACACAAAAAGTGTTAAAATTAAATTAATTTTTCTAATTAAAATACTTGTTTTATTATTTGATAATGCAAGAAGAGTTTTATTTTTTGTTTTTTTGTTTCGTAATAACACAAGAATTATTAAAAACTAAAGTAATGGTTTTAATAAATATATGGTTTCGTTTTTCGGGTCGCCCATCGGTTTTGTTACATAATCAACTGTATCCACTTCCGGTAGCTTTCTTTTTTTTTTTCGAGTAGCGATCTTGGACATTACCTAAAGTATACATAATTTATTTTCTTTTGAAGCGGGGGGGGGGCTCGTTTTTAAACTATATCTACCTCAGTATTTTCCTTATTTTTCTATTTTTGAGCGATTACCAAGACTCCTAAGATATGATTCTCTCATGTCGGACATTTTTTGTTCAAAAGTAACACTCGACATTACTTGTTTTTTTTCTTCTGTTTTTTTTTAACTAAATAAACTCTTGAAAATAAGTTGAACCACTAAAAGCTTACAAAGCTAAGTAGAAATTAAATTGATTTTTCTAAGTGTTTGACTTAGAAAAATCAATTTAATTTTTTTTAATAAAAAATATTAAAAAAAATATTATGGGATGTGTATTATCTTTTAAAAACAATATCTCCTTCAAGAACAGTCATAAACGGTGTTTTCAATCGATATTTATATATTTATGCAATAATGGACCAGTTTTCCTACCTAGCAAAAATGGACGAGTGTCCGGGTACGAGTTTTTCGGGAATCAGTTTTTCTATATATATATATATATATATATATATATATATATATATATATATATATATATATATATATATATATATATATATACGTGTGTACGTATACATACAAACAGACAGACTGACAGACACACACACACATATGGTTTTCTATGCAAATATATTATTCAATTATATTTCATCTTTTCTTTATATATTGATACCTAATTTATAAAACTCAATGTAATTAGAGCATATAACAAACGAATAACAAAAGTCTTTATTTCAAATTTCCTTATTTTGACCATCTTGCAATTTATTCTTTTAATTACGTGGAGATTTACAAGTATTGACAGCAACTGTTTTGTCGCGCAGTTTCATTCATTTAATTATTACATCAATCAATGAATATGTTTTGCCCTTAACTCGTCAGAAAATACAGCAATTATCAATCCAATAAAAGAAAATAAACTGGATTTGGACATCCGAAAATAAGAAGAGAATTTGCAATTACCTATATATATATATATATATATATATATAATCTATATATGGCGATTAAGCTACACTGAATATTCGGCGTTTCATCCACTATAGGATTCGTCAGGCTTATGCGCGAATTCTGTGGTTGTTTCTCGTTTTTATATGTGTTGAGGATTTTAGTTAGCCAATCAGCTTTCTAGTATCCACCGCGCCCCTTCCTATCAGCCAATGGGCATGCATTTTATCGAACAAAGGATCTGTTTTAGAACTAGGTTAGTGGGTTAAGGCAGACGATTTTCCTCCTTTCTTTCTTTTTATATATATATAAATATACCTATGTGTACACACATACATGCACACATACATATATATATATACATATATGTGTGATCGTTTATGTATATTCATGTTTATTTAATTTATTTATTTGTTTGTTTTCTATTGTTTTGTTAGTTTTAAAGCGATTTTGTATCGCTATCCTAGAGTAAGTTTTATTTTGTGAACACAGTTGTTTGCTATTTCTCGTCTACAGTTTAATAGATTTTGGGGATCTTTAAAGTACAGGATAGCAAATTTTTCATGAAGGCATAATTTACATGGGTCGTCTAAATGTCTGCACGTGGTAGCTTGTCTTATTATTTTCCATTCGACTACCGGCGAATGTCCGCTTTCTTTGAGTTCCCAGTATTTATTCGCTAGTGTTGTTTTTATACGGTGTTTTTTATTTACTAACTAGCTCTACCTACGTATTGAGCACTTTTGAAGTAAATACTTAAAGTTTACGCATAAATCTATACTTTCGTATATTAATTTTATGTGAGTAAATGAAGTAGTTATATATATATATATATATATATATATATATATATATATATATATATAGACATTCCGACGAGTTATTTACGGGCGCCAATTCCATGATCGAGTGGGAGAACTGCCGACTGTCAACACGATGGTTCTAGGTTCAATCCTTGGCTTGGGAGAGATGCTAGTCTAGCGGGAATGATGATTTGTGATACAACGAAACAGGACTGTATGCGCATATATAATCAATTTACATATACAAATAAACAACATCTATATAACAATGCATATAATTCGCAATCATGAATTAATAATGTATTCACATATATAAATAATTCACATACATGCATAACCCACATAAGTAATTCATACATATATAAATACATAAAATCCATAAATAATTCATATATATATATATATATATATAATTTAAATGTATAAATAAGTCAAATATACAAAAATTCGAATGTACAAATACTTTTCCTTCATAAATTATTCACATATAGGAATAATTCAGATACATAAATAATTCACATATATAAAAAAAATAATATATATATAATTCAAACATTTAAATAATTCACATATATAGACAATTTATATATAAAAAATAGCATATATAAAAAATTAAGATATATAAAAAATTCAGCTATATAAATTATTTACATATATAGAGAATCGACACATATGTAACTAATTTGCACATAATTCACATATATACATAATTCATATATATATACATAATTCACATGTATTAATAAATTACAAATATCAATAATTTACATATATAAATAATTCACGTGTATACACAATTAAGATACATGAATAATTAACATATATAAAAACATTCACATGTATTTTTTCAGAAATATAAATAATTCACAAAATAATTCACATATTTAAGTATTTCACAATGATTCAGTATGATTTATCACTAAACACAAAGCGATTAGTTAAAATATATGGGGCTGGGTAGATAAAACAATTTCACAATTTAGATTTTTTTGTAAACCATCACAAGCATATATATATATATATATATATATATATATATATATATATATATATATACTTCAAAAGAATTCGCATATATAAATAATTTACATATATAAATAATCAACATTTATACTAATATAGATGTAATTTCCATCTATGAGCCTATAATGAATTCACATATATAAACGATTTACATATATAAATAACCCCCATCAATATTTCACAGATATATAAATAATTTACATCTATAAATACTTTACATATGAAAATAAGTCAACATATATAGATATTTGATATATATACATTTTCCACAGATTTACACATGCATAAATAATTCCTAAATACATAAATATTTCATATATATATATATATATATATATATATATATATATATATATATATATATATATATATATATATATATATAAATGATTCACATTTACAGAGTCCGCCAATGCATCGGGAAGATTTTGCAAATTAATTAATTATTTAAAAATACATTTTAACAATTTAATAACATAATTGGAATCCACATTCGTTTACCATATTTTTTTAAATGAAGAAGCAATACTATTTTTTAAAATTACTCCTTTCAAATAGTGACCATATGTGGCATGGCATTCTTGGATTTGGATGTAAAAGTTCTCCATGACTTTTTGCAGCATATTTACCGGTATTACCTCAATCTCATCTACAATGCGTTCTTTGAGAGACGAAAGCGTTCTAGGTGGGTCACTCCCGAAAACTTTCATTTTAAGATAACCCCATGAAAAATAGTCACAAGCACTCAAATTGAGATGGCCAAGGGATATTCTCTTGGCGAGAAATAACACGACCTAGAAACAAAGTATTAAGGACATCGATGGAAATTCTTCTCGTGTGACTTGTAGCTTCATCTTGTTGGAAAAGTGTTTGCTCATCCGCTGCAAAACGACAAGTTGAGGAGTGAAAAAGTTATTTATGATCTCAACATAGCGCTGAGCATTTGCAGTGACTGCATTACCAGCATCATTGTCATAAAAAAATGAACCGATAATGACTCTTGCAGACATAGCGCACTGTACCGTTACTTTCTGAGCAAGAAAGGGCTTCTTATGAAGTGAACAAGGGTTTTCCTCCGCCCAATACCTGAAGTTTTGTTTGCTTACATAACTGCCCGGATGAAAATGCGTTCCGTCACTCATCCAGAAGTTGTTAAACTGAGGCCGTCTGAAGGTAAGGTTTATCTCCACTTCCACAATGCACTCCCACAATGCTGTTTCATTTAAAAACAATAGTAAAAAAAATGTAGATTCCATTTATGTATAATAAATTTGTTAAAATCTATTTTTTCAAAACTAATTAATTTTTAAAATCTTCCCGATTCATTGACGGGCCCTGTATAAAAAATCTACACGTATAAATGTTAAACATATATAAGTAATCAACATGTTTAAATAATTCACATATATAAATATTTCACACATGTAAATAATTAGCATATATAAATAATTTACATATATAACTCTTTCACATTTATTTATAGTTTACGTATATAAAGAATCCACATATATAAACAATTCACATATATAAAGAATCTACATATATAAATAATTCACTTGAACAATTGACATATAAATAATTTACATATACAAAAAATTCGCATATATAAATAATTAACATATATAAAAATTCACATATATAAATAATTCACATATATAAATTATTAGCATATATAACTAATTTACATATATAAGTCTTTCACATTTATTTATAGTTTACATATATAAATAATTCACATATATAAATAATTCACATATATAAATAATTCACATATACAAAGAATCTACATATATAAATAATCCACATATATAAATAATTCAGATATATAAATTTTTAGCATATATAAATAATTTACATATATTAATTTTTCACAGATATTTATAGTTTACATATATAAAAAATCCCCATGTGTAAATAATTCACATATATAAATAATTCACATATATAAATAACTCATATATATAAATAATTCACATGAATCATTGGCATATATAAACAATTTACATATACAAAAAAATCACATATATAAATAATTAACATATATAAAAATTCACATATATAAATAATTACCATATATAAATAGTTCATACATATTAATACCTCAATGTATAAATAATCATTCACATATATTTATAATTTAATATATTAATAATTTACATATATAAATAATTCATATATTTATAAATATTTCACATACATGAATAGTTCAGGTACATAAATAATTCACAAATATTGATAATTCACATATATTAATGATTCAGGTATATAAATAATTCACAAATATTGATAATTCACATATATTAATGATTCAGGTATATAAATAATTCACAAATATTGATAATTCACATATATTAATGATTCAGGTATATAAATAATTCACAAATATTGATAATTCACATATATTAATGATTCAGGTATATAAATAATTCACAAATATTGATAATTCACATATATTAATGATTCAGGTATATAAATAATTCACAAATATTGATAATTCACATATATTAATGATTCAGGTATATAAATAATTCACAAATATTGATAATTCACATATATTAATGATTCAGGTATATAAATAATTCACAAATATTGATAATTCACATATATTAATAATTCAGGTATATAAATAATTCACAAATATTGATAATTCACATATATTAATAATTCAGGTATATAAATAATTCACAAATATTGATGATTCAGGTATATAAATAATTCACAAATATTGATAATTCACATATATTAATGATTCAGGTATATAAATAATTCACAAATATTGATGATTCAGGTATATAAATAATTCACAAATATTGATAATTCACATATATTAATGATTCAGGTATATAAATAATTCACAAATATTGATAATTCACATATATTAATAATTCAGGTATATAAATAATTCACAAATATTGATAATTCACATATATTAATAATTCAGGTATATAAATAATTCACAAATATTGATGATTCAGGTATATAAATAATTCACAAATATTGATAATTCACATATATTAATGATTCAGGTATATAAATAATTCACATATATTAATGATTCAGGTATATAAATAATTCACAAATATTGATAATTCACATATATTAATGATTCAGGTATATAAATAATTCACAAATATTGATAATTCACATATATTAATGATTCAGGTATATAAATAATTCACATATATTAATGATTCAGGTATATAAATAATTCACAAATATTGATAATTCACATATATTAATGATTCAGGTATATAAATAATTCACAAATATTGATGATTCAGGTATATAAATAATTCACAAATATTGATAATTCACATATATTAATGATTCAGGTATATAAATAATTCACAAATATTGATAATTCACATATATTAATGATTCAGGTATATAAATAATTCACAAATATTGATGATTCAGGTATATAAATAATTCACAAATATTGATAATTCACATATATTAATTATTCAGGTATATAAATAATTCACAAATATTGATAATTCACATATATTAATGATTCAGGTATATAAATAATTCACAAATATTGATAATTCACATATATTAATGATTCAGGTATATAAATAATTCACAAATATTGATAATTCACATATATTAATGATTCAGGTATATAAATAATTCACAAATATTGATAATTCACATATATTAATGATTCAGGTATATAAATAATTCACAAATATTGATAATTCACATATATTAATGATTCAGGTATATAAATAATTCACAAATATTGATAATTCACATATATTAATGATTCAGGTATATAAATAATTCACAAATATTGATAATTCACATATATTAATGATTCAGGTATATAAATAATTCACAAATATTGATGATTCACATATATTAATGATTCAGGTATATAAATAATTCACAAATATTGATAATTCACATATATTAATAATTCAGGTATATAAATAATTCACAAATATTGATAATTCACATATATTAATAATTCAGGTATATAAATAATTCACAAATATTGATGATTCTGGTATATAAATAATTCACAAATATTGATAATTCACATATATTAATGATTCAGGTATATAAATAATTCACATATATTAATGATTCAGGTATATAAATAATTCACAAATATTGATAATTCACATATATTAATGATTCAGGTATATAAATAATTCACAAATATTGATAATTCACATATATTAATGATTCAGGTATATAAATAATTCACATATATTAATGATTCAGGTATATAAATAATTCACAAATATTGATAATTCACATATATTAATGATTCAGGTATATAAATAATTCACAAATATTGATAATCCACATATATTAATAATTCAGGTATATAAATAATTCACATATATTAATGATTCAGGTATATAAATAATTCACAAATATTGATAATTCACATATATTAATGATTCAGGTATATAAATAATTCACAAATATTGATGATTCAGGTATATAAATAATTCACAAATATTGATAATTCACATATATTAATGATTCAGGTATATAAATAATTCACATATGGATATAATTAACATTTTTAAATAATTCACACATATAAATAATTCACATCTATTATAATAAAGATGTATGCCTCTCTGCTTGTTTGTTTGTTAATAAATTGATTAATATATACAAAATATGTGTCACAAATAAATGTTCATGCTGACAACGGAGTTTATAGCCTGTTGTCTTCTCATCATTTCTATGTGCATACATTATTTATATGAATGAAGATCTAAATCAAAGGAGTTACTTATTTACATATTCCATTAATAAAAGTCAAGTTTAATAATTATCTCTATGTCGTCAGTGGCTTTTAGTTATAGAACGATTTTCACTTAACCGTTTAGGAATGTATTTAAAGTTGATTTATCTAATTTATTTTATATTTAATTTATTTTAAATTTAATTTATTTTTAACTATTTTCAAAAGCCGACATTAGTTCATTTAAAAACGGAAGTAAACTTTTTTTTTTTTTTCACTGAAAGTTATTTACCAGTGATTGTTCAATTTTCATAGATAAAGATGGATGCGTTTTACGGTTCCATAAATCCAACATGTGGTTCACTTTCAGAAAAAATGTTAACAGGATTATAATAAAAAAATCATCGGTGTAACTTAAATAGTGTGCAATTAACCTTCAACTAGACAGTATGTTTCGTTCATGTAACGCCGGGTATTTACAGCTAGTATGTAAATAATTCACACACACACACACACACACACACACACACACACACACACACACACACACACACACACACATATATATATATATATATATATATATATATATATATATATATATAATTTGAGGTTGCTATTTTTCAGATTCGCACAGAATTCAACCCTGTTCTCCGCGAAGCTGAATCTCCACCCTCATGACCTGTTTAAAAAAAAGAAAGAAAAAAGCCTTCTTTTACTAAAAGTTAATGTTACCTCTTCATTTAGAATTCCGTTTTCGAAAATAAGGGTTGTTGCCTGAAGAGGTCTCTAGTAAGTAAATACGTACAGACCGAAACATGCTCATAACTGTGTAGCAACACACTACTGCTTATGTAAAGACAAATTTAATATATATATGCATATATATATATATATATATATATATATATATATAATTCACATGTATAAATAATTCACATATATATAACATCCACAGACATAAATAATTCACATTTCTTTCCTAAAAGTGCCTTACTAGAAAACTCTGTTCAACGAGCCTCCTTTTGTTTATGACTACTTTTGGTCGTCTTCAAGTCCAATGTAAGTAAATTTATATTCAGCCGTTGTGTTTAATAGTTAATTTCTACCCAATTTCCATCACCGTATGCGAATTAAACCTTATTTTCAAGTGGAATTCGATCTTCATGTTCTGACATCCCTGTAATATATATATATATATATATATATATATATATATATATATATATATATATATATATATATATGTGTGTACGTGTGTGTATGTGTGTCTATGTAATTCACATATATACAAACAATCCCCGTATATAAATATTCTACAACTACAAAAGCTTCATAGTAATAACAAGTAAATACGAAATTACAAAATAATTGCAAATGAATCATAATAATAATATATACACAACTCATAATTATTCATCAATAATTATGATATATAAGCAGTCGATAATAAAATCAAATTTACAATATAACAAGAATCAATAATTATAATATATAAACAAGAGTCAATAATTATGATATAAAACATGAATCAATAATTATGATATATAAACATGAGTCAATAATTATGATATATAAACAGGAATAAATAATTATGATATATAAACACGAATAAATAATTATGATATATAAACATGAATCAATAATTATGATATATAAACATCAATAAATATTAATGATATATAAAAATGAATCAATAATTATGATATATAAAAATCAATCAATAATTATGATATATAAACATCAATCAATAATTATCTTATATAAATATGAATCAATAATTATGATATATAAACATTAATAAATAATTATGATATATAAATATGAATAAATAATTATGATATATAAACATCAGTCAATAATTTTGATACATAAACATCAATAAATAATTATGATATATAAACATCATTAAATATTTATTATATATAAAAAGGAATCAATGATTATGATATATAAATATGAATCAATAATAATGATATATAGACATG
This sequence comes from Euprymna scolopes, assembly GCF_053919585.1. Lineage (NCBI taxonomy): Eukaryota > Metazoa > Mollusca > Cephalopoda > Sepiida > Sepiolidae > Euprymna > Euprymna scolopes. Next base: position 92,128,161 of record NC_136496.1, read on the forward strand.
AATCAACATTTGATATATATAAACATAAACTCATAATCATGATATATAAACATAAATAATTATGATATAGAAACATCAATCAATATTTATGATATAATAACAAGAATAAATAATTATGATCTATCAACATCAATCAATAGTTATAATATATAAACATGAATCAATAATTATGATATACAAATATGAATGAATAATTATGATATATAAACATAAACCAATAATTATGATATATAAACATAAACCAATAATTATGATATATAAACATGAAACAATAATTTTGATATATAAACATGAGTAAATAATTATGAAATATAAACATGAATCAATAATTATGATATATAAACATCAAATAATAATTAAGATATATAAACAAGAATCAATAATTATGATATATAAACATGAATCAATAATTGAGATATATAAACATGGATCAATAATAATGATAAATAAATATAAGTCGATAATTATAATACATAAAAAAGAATCAATAATTATGATATATAAACAAGATTCAATAATTATGATACATAAACATGAATCCATAATATGATATATAAAAATTAATCAATAATTATGATATATAAGGAATCAATGATTAAATCAACTTTACAATCAAACCAGACTCAATAATTATGATATAAAACATGAGTCAATAATTATGATATATAAAAAGAATCAATAATTATGATATATTAACAAGAGTCAATAATTATGATATATAAACATGAATCAATAATTATGATATATAAACATGAATCAATAATTATATTATATAAACACGAATCAATAATTAGGTTATATAAACATGAATCAATAATTATGATATATAAACATAAACCAATAATTATGATATATACATATGAATAAATAATTATTATATATATAAATCAATCAACAATCATGATATATTTACAAGAATAATAATTTTGATATAAAAACATCAGTCAATAATTATGATATGTAAACAAGAATCAATAACTTTGATGTATAAAGATGAATCAATAAATATGATATCTAAACATGAATCAATATTTATTATATCTAAAATTCAATCAATAATTATGATATACAAATATGCATTAATAACTATGATATATAAACATCAATCAATATGTATTATATATAAACATGAATCCATAATCATTATATAAAAAAAGAATCAATAATTATGATATATAAACATGAATCCATAATTATGATACATAAACATCAATCATTAATTATGAAATATAAACATGGATGCATGATTAGGCTATATAAATATTAATCATTAATTATTATATATAAACATCAATCAATATTTATAGTATATATAACCATCAATCAATAATTATGATGTAAAAATATTAATCAATAATTATGATATAGAAACAAGAATCAATAATGTTGATATATAAACATAAATCAATAATGAGGATATATAAATACTAATCAATATTTATTATATATAAAAATGAATCAATAATTATGATATATAAACATGAATCCATAATTAAGATATATAAATATGCATCAATAATTACGATATATAAACAATAAGCAATAAATATGACATATTGACATCAATCAGTAATTATGATATATAAACATGACTCAATATTTATGATATATACACATGAATCAATGATTGTAATATATAAACATGGATACACAATTATGATATATAAATATGAATAAATAATTGTGATATATAAACATGAATCAATAATAATGATATATGAAAATGAATCAATATTTATGATATATAAACATCAATCAATCAATATTGATGATATATAAACATGAGTAAATAATTAAGATATATAAACATGAATCAATATTTACGATATATAAACATGAATCAATCATGATGATGTATAAATATCAATCAATAATTATAGTATATAAACATGAATTAATAATTAACATATATATATATACATCAATTAATAATTATGATATATGAACTTGAATCAATAATTATGATATATAAACATCAATCAATAATTGTGATGTATGAATATTAATCAATAATAATAATATATAAACATTAAGCAATTATTTTTTATACAAGCACCAATCAATAATTATATACATGAGTCAATAATTATGATATATAAACATCAATCAATAATAATGATATATAAACATCAATCAATAATTATGATATAAATATGAATCAATAAATTATGATATATAAACGTGAATCAATAATTATGATATATAAACATGAATCAATAATTAACCTATACATACATCAATTAATATTTAGTATATATAAATAATTATGATATATAAACATGAGTCAATAATTATGATATATAAACATCAATCAATAATTATTATATATAAACATCAATCAATAATTATGATATAAATATGAATCAATAAATTATGATATATAAACAGGAATCAATAATTATGATATATAAACATGAATCAATATTTATAATACATAAACATTAATCAATAATTATGATATATAAACATGAATCAATAATTATGATATATAAATATGAATCAATAATTAACCTATGCATATATCAATTAATATTTAGGATATATAAACAAGAATCAATAATTATTGTATATAACAAAGAATAGATTATAATGATATGTAAATATGAATCAATAATTATTACATATAAACATGAATCAATAATTAACCTATATATACATAAATCAATAATTATGATATATAAACATGAATCAATAATTATGATATATAAACATTAATCACAAATCATTATATATAAACAGCAGTCAATAATTATGATATAAATATGAATCATATATTATGATATATAAACATCAATCAATAATTATGCTATACAAACATGAGTCAATAATTATGATATATAAACATGAATCAATAATTATGATATATAAACATTAATCACAAATCATTATATATAAACAGCAATCAATAATTATGATATAAATATGAATAATATATTATCATATATAAACATCAATCAATAATTATGATATATAAACATGAATAAATAATTTTGATATATAAACATGAGTCAACATTATAATATATAAGCATGAATCAATAATTATGATATATAAACATGAGTCAATAATTATGATATATACAGTAGAATAAATAATTATGATATATAAACATCAATCAATAATTATGATATATAAACATGAGTCAATAATTATAATATATACACACGAATAAATAATTATGATATATAAACATGAATCAATAATTATGATATATAAACATGAGTCAATAATTATGATATATACAGTAGAATAAATAATTATGATATATAAACATCAATCAATAATTATGATATATAAACATGAGTCAATAATTATGATATATACACACGAATAAATAATTATGATATATAAACATGAATCAATCATTATGATATATAAACATGAGTCAATAATTATGATATATACAGTAGAATAAATAATTATGATATATAAACATCAATCAATAATTATGATATATAAACATGAGTCAATAATTATGATATATACACACGAATAAATAATTATGATATATAAACATGAATCAATAATTATGATATCTAAACATGAATCAATAATTATAATATATAAAGAGTAGAATTATGATATATAAACATCAATCAATAATTGTGATATATAAACATGACTCAAAATTAATCAGGTACTCAACACCAAATCGTGTAACAGAATTACCCACATATATGTAACACCATTTAAATAGAATATAAGTTAACATTAATCATGATAAGCTCGCACCATTCAAAAGTATAGCCCTAAAATATACGAATAATTATAAAAGATATTTCCGTTTTCGAAAAATAATTAAAAAATTGAAACTATATCTTGTTGACATCATCGACGCCTTAAAACAACGTTCCTGTGTATACGCCATTTTGTAGGTGATGACATACCCGTGTTTAATAGGCGCATTTGTGATATATTATAAGTCGGAGGAACTAAAGTCATTTAATCTGCTGACGTCATTAAATTTGGTGTGTTCATCTGGCCACGCGTCACGACAAATAACCGGAAATAGATAACGTCAAATGACAAACCGAAAGTAGATTGGTAACTATTTTCGAGGATTATAACGGAGAAGTCAACAAACGAAAAAAAAAAGGTCCGAAATTCAAATACATAACAAATTAATAATACCAAAAGGAAAATTAGTAACTTTTCTACCTACCTGGATAAGTTTTGTGTGATTAAAAGAAATCTAAATCTTTTCTTCGGTTAAAAAAGAACTAGTTCCAAGCGGCTAAGGTAAATAGACTATCAAGATGGCCAACGAAAACACGCTGTCTTTGGAACGTCAAAAATGGTTAAAAAATTAAACGAACGTCAAATAGAAATAAATCTAAAAGGTCTCAGTAAGTGTTATAGTGACACACATTGAGTTTATTTCTATCAGTATCTTGTTTATTTTTTCGAACTACGAACCATTATTGACAGCGTGTTTTCGTCGGCCGTTACATGCGAACATTTCTTATCAAGCAAAGTAAGATTTTTTTAAGTTCAATTATTAGTAAAATTAAAAATTTCATACAGACAATTTAAAAAAAGTATCATCGTATATATTAATTATTTATTAAATAAATAGTTAAATGAGTTTTTATTAGAGCTTATTGTTTTTTCTTTTACTGTATGTTTGTTTGTGTAAAAAAAAGGTATGACACAGTTAAAAAAACATTTTTTACCATTGCAAAAAGAATGGAAATAAATATTCGCAAAAAGTAATCAGAAAAAGAAAAATTCAAACTTTTAATTAAATTCTACAACAGATTTTTGTAATATTTTAATGTTTGAAATATTTATGCACTAGTTAATTTTTTCGTTTTTATTAATATTATTTATTTGAATTTAATTTGTTTTTTATTTTTATTCATTTTTCAGATAAACTAATTTATCGTTCGTTCTCGTTTTAAACATTATCTATCCTTGGATGTTATTTTAAAAAGCATCATTTGTTTTTGTTTTTTTTTGTTGTTTTTTTGTTTAAATATTCTTGTTAGTTTCCGGTTTACGACTTCCGGATTACGACTTCTAGTTTCAAAACTCTTACCTAAATAAATTAAAAAAAAACGTCATGATAGCCTTTTCTTTCAATCGATAATTTACGGGATCGTCTTCTTTCTTATTTTATTTATTTTAAAAGAGATTTACACATTTTATTTTTCTAAACTCCCAACGATGTAAATACACAAATAAGACCGAAAATATTTTGTTTAAAAATTGGTTTGCGTTAGAAATAAAAAAAAAACGGGCAAGATTTGAGAATGAGTGGCAAAATACGCTTGATCCTTATACCACATAAAAGGTTCTGAATCAGAATACCTCGATCCATAAGGATTACCATGTTAGACAGTTGACACCTAATCGTCATCAAACTAATATCCAACAACCAGCAAAGAATAAGGGGAAAGATTATGTGCAGAAGTAGAGGACGACAGCGAAAAACCTACGTTGACAGTTTGAACTCCTCGGCAACATAAAAGATGATGAGCAACAATGAATTCATGAATGCCTCGAGGGAGAGAGATAGATGGAGAGCCATACCCATCAATACCTGTACGATGCAGGACACTACTTGAATGAATTAATATAATATATTTAAAGAGAGAGAAGGAGAGTTTCTTAAATCTCTTTTCAGTTTATAATCGACCAATGAAATCACCTACATTTACATATGCATGATCTGGACAGTAATATTTTCTGGTTATTATTGGCCGAGACTATTGATAAATTGAGATTTGGAATTCCTCCCTGTTCCGTACTTCCATAAACTTATTGCATGCAACAATTTAAATGTAATGTAAACAAGCGTCTCACTACACGACTCCACACTTAGGATGCCCCTATAAATCTAGCACCGAATTCACAGTAACCCCTTACGTCTCAGTGTCAGTGTTTCTTGACAAAAGTAAATTGATTGACAGATTTAACAGCCAAAGTTTGACCAGTGTTCAAATTGTATGACAAACTAATTGAATTAGCAGTCAATCAGTTCAAATTGTATGACAAACTAATTGAATTAGCAGTCAATCAGTTCAAATTGTATGACAAACTAATTGAATTAGCAGTCAATCAGTTCAAATTGTATGACAAACTAATTGAATTGGCAATCACTTAAAATTGTATGACAAACTAATTGAATTGGCAATCAGTTTAAATTGTATGACAAACTAATTGAATTAGCAATCAGTTCAAATTGTATGACAAACTAATTGAATTAGCAGTCAATCAGTTCAAATTGTATGACAAACTAATTGAATTAGCAGTCAATCAGTTCAAATTGTATGACAAACTAATTGAATTAGCAGTCAATCAGTTCACATTGTATGACAAACTAATTGAATTAGCAGTCAATCAGTTCAAATTGTATGACAAACTAATTGAATTAGCAATCAGTTTAAATTGTATGACAAACTAATTGAATTAGCAGTCAATCAGTTCAAATTGTATGACAAACTAATTGAATTAGCAATCAGTTCAAATTGTATGACACACTAATTGAATTAGCAATCAGTTCAAATTGTATGACAAACTAATTGAATTCGCAATCAGTTTAAATTGTATGACACACTAATTGAATTAGCAATCAGTTCAAATTGTATGACAAACTAATTGAATTAGCAATCAGTTTAAATTGTATGACACACTAATTGAATTAGCAATCAGTTCAAATTGTATGACAAACTAATTGAATTAGCAATCAGTTTAAATTGTATGACAAACTAATTGAATTAGCAATCAGTTCAAATTGTATGACACACTAATTGAATTAGCAATCAGTTCAAATTGTATGACAAACTAATTGAATTCGCAATCAGTTTAAATTGTATGACAAACTAATTGAATTAGCAATCAGTTCAAATTGTATGACACACTAATTGAATTAGCAATCAGTTTAAATTGTATGACACACTAATTGAATTAGCAATCAGTTCAAATTGTATGACACACTAATTGAATTCGCAATCAGTTTAAATTGTATGACACACTAATTGAATTAGCAATCAGTTCAAATTGTATGACAAACTAATTGAATTAGCAATCAGTTCAAATTGTATGACACACTAATTGAATTAGCAATCAGTTTAAATTGTATGACACACTAATTGAATTAGCAATCAGTTCAAATTGTATGACAAACTAATTGAATTAGCAATCAGTTTAAATTGTATGACAAACTAATTGAATTAGCAATCAGTTCAAATTGTATGGCAAACTAATTGAATTAGCAATCAGTTTAAATTGTATGACAAACTAATTGAATTAGCAATCAATCAGTTTAAATTGTTGGATAAACTAATTGAATTAGCAATCAGTTCAAATAGTATTACAAACTAATTGAATTAGCAATCAATCAGTTTAATTGTATGACATACTAATTGAATTAGCAATCAGTTTAAATTGTATGACAAACTAATTGAATTAGCAATCAGTTTACGAGCAAAACAATTTTGAATTCAAATCAACGTGTAAAACCGATGGTCAAGACTGAAATGTATACTTCATATAGAAAAGGGCTGGGTGTGATTGGTGATACTATCGACCATCTCCCCAAAGTCTTAAAAAGTAAAAAAAATAATATAACAAAAAATGAGAAAATAGGTTTATCAACAGAAGAATGGCGAGAAAGTTGTTCATTAACGTAGACAAAAGGATTGTAAATCAAAGTGTGGGTGACAAAAGCTCGGAAATAAATGTAGATATATTTAGATTTAGTTTATGGGCACTTTGAGGAGTAGCAGTTAATTTTGCGACAGTTTACCATAGGTAAGAACAATTTACGGACAGCATTGGGTTTACGATGGTTGGTGACAGTTACAATTGAGAACAGTTGCGAGTTTGGTACAGCAGAATGTAGACTGTTGCTCGGATGAGCAGACATCAACTGACAATAAAGCGGCCATTACAGAACGCAGATGTGGCCTTAGCGTGCAGAAGGTTTATGGTGTCACACACGCACACCCATCTGATATTTGAAGAATGTGTCGGAGTTTGTGTTTGCTTTTTTTCTCTAGTGTTATATACATATACATACATACACACACACACACACACACACATATATATATATATATATGTGTGTGTGTATGTGTGTGTGTGCGCGCACGGGTGTGTGTGCTTCTGTGAAACTATATTTTATTTCCTTATAATATACACCAATCCTTATTTAAGAAGTCAGTATCTGTGTGTCAGTTCCTTCCTCATAAGGACCGAAAACGGCTGAAATTATCTAATTTTCACACAATAAATATCGAAAATCGAAAAAATCTGATTTTGTAGAATAGTCTTTCTTCTCTTATCGATAAAAAATAATTTTTAGAAGAAGATATCTACGTTACACATGTGTAACCTTAGTCTGTGTAACGTAAAATATTCCCCTGTAAATTTCTTTCTTTTTATCTATAAGAGAAGAAAGACTATTTTTAAGATCGTTAAGACCAAATATCAGCTGAGGCTATATTGTAAACAAACATAGACTGAATTTGATAAACGACATTATTATTATTATTATTATTATTATTATTATTATTATTATTATTATTATTATTATTTATTTATTTATTCATTTATTTATTTATTGCGAATGAGTCCATCGGGCAAATTATTCCTCGTAATATAAAATGTTCAATAAAAGGTTGATTCTATAATAATACATACGCAATCGTATTGTACGACCGGGCAACTTTAGGCAACGTCGGGCGTCTTGCTAGTATATATATATATATATATATATATATATATATATATATATATATATATATATATATATATATAGTATTAGTAGTTATCCACTTTTTAGAAGCACGGAGACAATGAAATTCAAAGTATGAAGTTAGAAAGAACGACCACGTGTGTATTTGTATTTCCGTTTTGAAATAAACAAATATGTATTTATTTAAAGTATCATATTTTCGGCTTATAACAATGCCCTCATCAGGATTAAAAAAAAACGTAATAATATATATATTTTTTTCCTTACTTGCGAGGATGTCGTTTGGTAGAGTTTCTTTCTCACCTCATATTTGAATTAAATTTTCTCCGTTCTTCTAAAACGCCGATTACTACTAATATATATATATATATATATATATATATATATATATATATATATATATATATATATATATATAGTAGAAATGGTAATTAATAAAAACTGAAGAAAGTGCTCAATACTGTTGTAAAGCAAATATGCGTATAATTTTTTATTACCGTATCTTTCTGTTAAGTTACATTATTGTTTCAGCTACCCGGCCGTTTTTTTTGGCCGTCTGTAGCTTCCTCAGACTTTTACAGAAATGTTCGTTATGGTGGGATGAAAGAATGAATGATGTCAGGGGAGGGGTGCGAGAAGAACGGAAAAAAGAAGAAGGGAACAAGGGGGAAAGGTGGGAGGGGTGCTTGGTATGTCGGTAATGTTTTAGTTTTGGAGTTTAAGGAACTTGTGGGGGAGGGTCTGGGAAGTTCATTTCTGGTGTGGCTATATATATATATATATATATATATATATAGCTGTGAACCCGTATGCACTCGCTCGGCAGCAGCGAATGTGAGAGACGTCGAAACGGTTAGAATAGAAGACGAAGGAGATGAAAACCACAATAAAAGTATTTGGATTTGCGTTTGTTGTTAATAGCGTAACACATTTATTTTTTTTACATGATTGACCATGTTAGAACAAATGCTTTACAACTCTTTAGAATGGTACCAACTTGAATAATGTAAATTAGCGATTGTCAAGATTTCAGTCAGGTGTTCTACGATGTATGCGAAAGTCAAGTGTATTCAGCATACAGAAACAAAATGTTGCAAATGATCGATGTTTGAGTTGTTCGCAAAGAAAAATAGATATAATCATTGAACGAAGAGAAGCTGTCACTGACCAAAACATCAATTCGTAGACGCCATGTATATACCGATATACGTCTTTACACACTTCTTTTTCATAGAAGATATGTCATTAGTTCCTCTCTGCTCTATAGTTATTTTTACAGAAGCTGCTCGACTGAGCACCAATCTCGGATTCCTTTTTATAAGAAATTCACGGGAAAACTCACCTTCTAGCCACCGGGAAAAATTCCTCTTTTTCTGCATAGAGCTTCTATGCAAAGGCTTTCTCTCTGTGAAAAGCATTAACATATGACTGATTCTCTGCAGATTACAGCATGTTCGTCTTCAAATCTGATGTCAGCAAATAGTTGTCTCGAACGTTCCTAATAAGTAATAAAATTTAGTTCATTTTTTAATAATTTTCAATCATCTCATAATATTCTTCGTCTTACAGCTGACATTCAATCAATCTCATTAAGCTTCGTCCTCGAGTGGATTTTGACTTTTATAAATGAAACGAAAAAACATTAGAACATTTCGAATGTATAAGATGTAGGAACTTAAACATGATATGAGTAAAAAAGTAACATAGCGGATTTTCTGGGAAAACTCCGGTTCCCCCACTAGGGGTGCCTTTCAGGTTAAAATGGCTAAAATTGGCACTTTTGTGATTAAAAAAAAAAATTGATGCCTTGGATTTTTATAAAACTTTCTGAAAAGTTGTAATTAATTGATTTCTATATATTTTATCTTGTCTGTACTTCGCGATAACTCTTGGGTGTGCCCCAGGAGCTCTTTTAGGGCTAATAAAAACACTCAATTTTGGGGACGATTTTACCACATGTGCCCAAAATTTTTAGTGCATGTCTATTTAGCAGTTTTGCATGGTGCTGAACTTAAATTTAAATATGTTAAGTCTTTGGATACTTTTGGGGCTAAATGGGGGGGGGGCAAATGTTGGACTTGATAATTTCTTTTTTTTTTTTTTTTGCATGTTGCAGAACTCAAATTTACATATGTTAAGGCCTAAAACTGCACCGTTTGCTTATTTTTACCATGATTCGAGGTCCCCTGGGGAGTTTGAGGGCGAAATAACGTGGGGGGGGGGGCTAATGCTGAACTTAGTCAGTTTTTTATGCCTCGTCCCCAAAACAGTCACGGGGAACAATGCATGCTTCACTTGTTTATGGTTAAAAATCAGATCCTATTAACAGGGGCAACAACTTATACATTGGATATAAATAAACAAAGTTTAAAGCATAAATATTTAATTAACAATTGGGAAAACTCTGTTTAAGCTTCACTTTAAAATATGAGTTATTTTAGTTCACACGTATTAAACATTCTGTATATTTCAATTATATATGCCATTAGAATAAAACTTGAAAAAAAACTAAACATATTTATTTATGAAAAGATAAACAACGGTCATGGTAAGAAACAAAAAGAGATATTTACTTTCTTAGAACTGCACGCCTTTGGAAAACTCTCTTCCGTTTGCCTGCTTTCCAGCTAACTACAATATTGTTGTCTTCAAGTCCAACGTAAACAAATTCTTGATGAACCGTCCCCTAAAGTAATCAAATTTACCAAATATCCACTTCTAACGATTACTATGATATCCTCGAATGGCCTCTGGGCTCTGATATATGGTGACCTCTTTTATAAAAAAAAGCTCTCATTCTATCTTTAAGATGGGAACATTTATTACCGGAAGATGCCTAGATTCTTAATTTTTATATTTCAATACACTTAATTACAAATCACGTCGATGTTATCAGTTTTAGAATATACGTTATTTCGATTAATTAATTCATGCATTAAATATATATTTCAAACATATCCAACATCAAAATAAAAGGACACAAAGTACAGTTAACATTACAGTTGACGCTAATAAAAGCCATATTATTTAGTTAATTGGAATTCATTATTGAGATGAGTAATTTGTATTATTTATTCACTAGCAGTTCCGCCCGGCTTTGCTCGGGCCCTATGTACTGTTCATAAGGTTATGTGCATATGTATATATTAAAAAGTGTGAACATGTAAAGTTATGTATTTCTGTATAATAGTCTTCCTTAATTACCATAGAGAAAAGACAGACAGACCATTTTCACTTTTATAGATACAGATAGCTAGATAGATAGATAGATAGATAGATTGGATGCAATATATAGTAATGATTTAAAAAAGTATAAAAAAAAGGACTCATGCGCAACCACCGAGAATCGAAACCAAAATGTTTGGCTCCCGATTTATTTTGCCTCTGCCGTAAATGACTGGGCTATGAAAAGATGTTTACTGCAAGGCTAAAAATTAAAACATGAACCAATAGCTACTACGTTATGCATTCGTAATGCCGGCGTTCGACCTTCACCTGGCCAATTTCATTTTTTTTAATTTTTACACTTTTGCACCGATTTTTCCTGGCTAAACCGCAAATATAAAGTTTTGCATCGCTTCAAATACTTTATATATGAAGTTTCATGTCTGTAGATCAAAAACTCTAGGAGTTGTTTGGTAGGCAAAATTTATGCAACAAAAATATATACGTATGCATAAATATATATGGAAACAATTTTGTGTTTACTGTAAACATTTTACGTAAATATTATGCAAGTATAAATCATGTAGAATACCTGCATTAATATAATTACACGTAATAGTTAACTAAAGATGATCATCCTATAAGAAAACCGAAAAAAACTAATAGGGAATTGATTAAAATGAATATTTAAAAGAATATGCAAATTAGCTAGATCTTTTGCTAGTGAATGCAATTTCACAAACCATATATAAGAAAATTATATTTTCTTTTTAAATAAGTAGAAAAAGGGGTTTAAATAAGTAAAAAACGAATTTATAGGAGTATAGATAGATAGATAGATTTACTTATTGCGGATTATTATCTTCATCTTTTAATTGTTGTTTCACATTAATTAAAAAATATATACAATTCGGTACGGACCCGACAATAGAAGATCAGATAATAAATAAACGTGGATTTATAAGACCAAAAAATCCAACCCTGATCACTCTTCGGGGCCTGTGGCGCAGTGGAAAGAGACGTTCGATCTCTACGGTTCTAAGTGAGTATTGTCTGAAGAAGCGGTTTCAATCCTACCCAAAGCCGGCCAGAAGCTTAGTTGGCCAAAAACGTGGTGAGACAACAACAACTATGGAAGGCAGTAATTGCTGAGTATGCAGTTAGGAGATTCGGAGTTCCTATCCCGTCGCGGTTACCACGTGACAAAGGTCTGAGGAATAGTTGGCCGAAGCGTCGTGAAACAACATCTAAGAAAAAATTAGGATAATAGTCTGCAATAAAATAAGTTAATAAACAACGTACATTATACGAAACAATAACATATATTTAGTTCTAACTCAACTTTTCAGATGGTAACGTTGTTTACCGGGAGGGCACCTGAATTCTTCATTTTCATTTGTATATTACCATTTTAATATGATGTTGCCAATGAAGCATTCGAATTCCCAGAGATTCAAAGACGCCACATCATATCTCAATCCGAAGTGGACTTAATCAGTATCAAATCAGAATTACACTTGTATTTACCTAGTTTTTATCCTATTTATTAGAGACAGAAAATAATCAATATTATCTCACTTAGTTCCATCAGGACCTTCAAGAAGCAGTTTCTATTATTAATTACAACAAGAATGTTTTGGAATGTACGTTATTTTATTTCACAGCTCATGTATAAAACATATATTCCAAACATATCCATCATTAGAACAAAAAGCTAGGATCAAATACAGGCAACCAATTTATTTACAGTTGAAAATTATGAAAGACAAAAAATATATATGATACGAAACAATAACATATAATTAGTTCTATTTCTACCTTTAAGATAAGAACATTGTATAACGAGGGGACACATAAGGTTGTTCATTTAGTAGAAAGCCCAACCGGAAAAGTCCGACAGCAGTGGCCTTCTTCATCACTCTCTAGTGTTGCCAAATGATAGTTTCAAAAATCGATAGAGCGATACAAAAAATGATAGTTTCAAAAATCGATAGAGCGATACAAAAAAACCAAAAGTGTTCAGTAAATCGCTCGATTTAAAATTGTCGTATAAAAATATTACAGATACTTTTTTTTTTTTTACAAGGTGGTCACCACTTATCAAGGCCCGGAAGCCACCCGGGGATAGGGGTTATTGTAAGTGCAGTACGTTAGTGTGGATATTTAAAGTGTCTACTTAAGGGGGCGGTTCATCAGGAATTTGTTTACGTTGGACTTCGAAGACATCAAAGTTGTAGTCAGAAGGGAAGCAGGCAGGCGGAACAGAGTTCCACAGGCGTGCAGTTCTAAGAAAGAAGCTTTGTTCATGGAATCTACGTTTTGATTTAGACGTAGATAAAGAGTGGGGAAAGTTTTTGACAGTGGTTTCAGCTAGACGAGTGTTTTTTTGTAAAAGATAATGTTACTTGTTTTCTGTACACATACTAACTTTTTGTAACTTGTATGCTATTTATATTTAATTTACATGTCAAAATACCAAACAAACAGGGGGGGGAATTCATGAACGTGTTGTGTATCTGACTAATCAAGAAATATAAAGTTTAACCAAAGATTCATAAAGCTTTGGCGGGTTAGGTTTTATAGGGTCGGGGGGGGGGATAAAACCTATGAAAATTTTAGAATATTAAAATGTTTATAAAAATGTCAACGTTTACTGTCCTGCATATATCATGCATAGATGGTGGTCCTGGATATGACCTTAAACTATATCAGATGGTGAGGCCCCAGCTTGCTTAATTGCTATTGCTCCAAGGTCCACTCTGACCCGGATTGGTAGTACCTGTTAGGGTCCCAACTATGGGTTGAATAGAAACCGACTTGAAAAAAAATATATATTCCATTAAAAAATTTTCTTCAAAATCACTGGATTCAGCATTAAATAACCTGAAAAGGGTTGATATGCCGTAAAACAAATCAACCAACCAACCAACGCATAGATGGTAACCTGAGAACTAGTATCACACTAGTAGGCCACCCGGGCGTAAAAAAAACCCGCTTAAATATGATATTTTAATTTTCGCAGATTCCGTATTTATAGAGCCCATTCTCTATTGATTATTGTATTGTACCCGATATGTAGTATTGGTTTTCACTGAATAGCCCAGTCATAAAATACGTTTAAGTATGATATTTTAATTCATGCAAATTTCATATTTATTATTATAGAGCCAATATTCTATTGATTATTATATTGTATTCAATATTTAGTAGTGATTTCAAAAGTTAAAAAAAATGATTAAGGTGCCATCAGATAGAATCGATGGAAACCGTAATATTTAGCAGTCCAGCCTTAATCGTTACTGTTTGAACTACTGTCAGATGGATAAAAACTTTAACATGTAACCGATTTTAACGTCTAGAGATATATTTTTCATGCGTACAAGATAAATTTGAGTCGACTTACGCCTTCCGAGTTCCAGTTATTTTCAATTTGACCCTTTAGTAGCTACGTTTACCAGCTTAGATCAAATCGAATTTGTTCTGAAAGTTTAAATCATATATCAAACATAAGTCTCAAGTCTGCAGACTAAACATTGACAAAGATATTTTTATAGAGACCGTTCCTCAGATAGACAGACAGACAAGCTTACTTTAAATATATATATATATATATATATATATATATATATATATATATGTGTGTGTGTGTGTGTGTGTGTGTATGTGTGTGTGTGAGAGAGATAGACATACAGAAAAGGTTACTTTAAATATATATATATATATATATATATATATATATGTGAGAGAGAGAGAGTATGTGTGTGTGTGTGTGTGTGTGTGTGTGTGTGTGTGTGTGTGCTATTTTATTTGGTTTTTGTTTTTGCGATACGTTTTAAATGAATTCAATTATTTATACGAAAGTGCATTTTTACCTAAATGCCAGGTGGGAATAATTTTCCCTTTCCATATATATTGTTTTTAAAATATAGTATTATATTTTAAAAACGAGATATATATATATATATATATATATATATATATATATATATATATATATATATATATACATTAAATAAGTTCCCCAATATAACTCTTTATTTTCGTCACAATACTATTTAGATTGCTATCGATTTACTCCTGAAGAGATGATAGCCGAAAGAGCTCTCGAGAAACTTCCGCCTACTATTTTATTTAAAACCATATACAAATTCTGTACCTCTAAACATTTTTATATATATATATATATATATATATATATATATATATATATATATATATATATATATATACCAAGTTAATGATATTCGAGAGTGTTGAATTTAACGAGGTTATTAAAAGTGCTCAATAAACGAACAAGTTATATTTTTTATCAATATAAACAAATGTACATGGTCGCGATACTGTGTATGTTAATGCTTTGGACAAATGCTTGGTTTAAACCAGAAATTCTCGGCATGATGTCTTTTCATTTGAGAATTGGTTTCTTCTTTGGAAAGCAAACATTTATTAAGTCGTTGTACGAGGACTTCTGTTTTTAACCGAGTATTTTTTCTGAAACATTAGTATGTCCAGTGTAGCGACCATGTATATTCATAATATATATATATATATATATATATATATATATATATATATATATATATATATATATATATATATGAGCAAACAGTTGATAAAATATGTTAAAAAACACTTTGAAATGAGTTAAAAACATATTTAATCTGAAAAGGAAACACTAGATAAATGGATAGTCCTTAATCTGCGGAGTTTCGAAGAAATATTTTCCTTCTCATCTGAGGGTAGGAATTAGCAAAATGCGGGATCGGATTTTGCATGCAAAAGTATTTGATGAAAAAACAAGGAAGTCAAAGATCTTACTTGAAAACAAAAAAGTGAAGCAGGGGGAATATGGTGAAGAAAAAGGTGATTATACATGAATGGATAGTCTGGTGGAAGATAAATAAAAAAATCCAGTGATGGTAAAATCCGAATATAAAACTTCAAGAAAGTTAAAAGAATTTCCATTTGTACAAGTAAAATCCAAGGAAATCCCGTAATTGGAAGAAGATGTTCCATAATAACCCAAAGGCAGAAATCCATGGAATAATTCACCAAAATGTGTACACGGAAAAAAGAAAAGATTCCAATAATATTAATAAAAGAAAAATAATATATGCTTTTCACTCTACTTCCGAGACATAAATATAAAAAAGATTAGGGAAGAGAATATATATATATATATATATATATATATATATATATATATATATATATATATATATATATATATAATCTCTTGAAATTGCTGCATTAGTTTGCTTTCAAGAATTTACGCAATGCTCAATATTATTGTAAGAATCGTCTGTTGTTTAATATGAAAATCTATCTCGGGGACTTAAAAACAACACAGTATTTTATCTCACATTGATCAAACACCATCTTACTTTAGGAGAAAAAAACAAGAACAAAAACGTTCCAGACATTGAATCTAGTTTATGCTCCGGTTATATTTTTCGAATCTATTTATGTTAGTTTATATGGATTCTTACTGGATTCTAGGAGAAGAAGTTATCTGATCTGATGGAGTATCAAGCTAAGTGTTATTGCTATTGACAACATCACTTTCAATTCTCGTATAAGCCAATGTTGGATTCCCCAACGGATGGGATCCGATTTGGGATTTGAATGCTATGCTACTTTTAAATTTTTAGTCAGGGTTTACTTCCAGGGTAAAGTATCCTCATGCCAGGTTGTCCTGATGAAACCCCTGTACGAAAAGACCTTAGACACTCGAGGACAGAGTCTAGTAGGCATTCAAGTTCTCTCCAGTAGGCATTTATAAAGTTGTCGCCTGTAGGCATTCAAGTTTTCCCCAGTATATATATATATATATATATATATGTGTGTGTGTGTGTGGGGAGGGTATGTGCGCGCGCGTGCGTGTGTGTGCCTACATAGACTACATCTTTACACATTAAAAATCTAATATATAAAAGGCTATATATAACTAACTAGTTCATCATATATCTAATATATAAAAGGCTATATGTCTGTCTGTCTCCATATTTTCAAACTCTATCTCCACCGTAACTAAAAGTCGCAGATCGGCGCTAGGAGCCTCAAATGATTGGAGTTTTTACTGATCGTTCTATTATGAGTCTTTTGCCAATTAAAATAGTTTTTAAGGGGTTAAAAAAGGGTCAAAATCGAATAAATCGTTATACATTTTGTACATTCATCTTAGTTTATTTTTAATTCTTTAATTTTAACCAGTTCATATGCGTGTCATGTGGGTACAGTTGTAACGTCATCAGCTTTAAATGCTACAGTTTTGCTTTCGGTTTCGATTCCAGCTGATGGCACCGAAATATTTTTTTTTTTTTAACTTTTGAAATCGCAACTCTATAATAATATATACGAAATCTGGACAAATAAAAATATCACTTTTAAGCGTATTTTACGACCGGGCAAAGCCGGATGTCCCCTCTCCCACTAGTCTAATTTGTAAAACTCACTATGTCTGTCTGACTGTCTTCATATTTTCAACCTAGATCTCTACCGAGACTACAAGTCGGAGAGCGACGCTAGGTGCCTCAAATGGTTGGATTAATTTTATTGACAATTCTTTTTATGAGTTTTAGCCGGTTAAACTAGTTTTTAAAGGGTAAAAAATGCGGTCAAAATTGAAAACATCGTTATACATTTCGTACATAAATTTTAGTTTATTTTTTAACCAGTTTGTATAAGTGTCACGTCCATACAGTGGTAACGTCACCAACTTTGAATGTTACAGTTTTGCTTTCGGTTTCGATTCTAACCGATGGCATCTAAATACTTTTTTATTTTTGAAATCACGACTCTATAATAATATATACGAAATCTAGACAAATAAAAATATCGATTTAAGCGTATTTTATGACCGGGCAAAGCCCTCCCCCTTGCTAGTCACATATATACATAATATACACAAATTACTATACATATAATCTATCAATGTCACAACATGAACAAAGAGCATTCCGTCTCAATGTGCATTTGCTATAAATAACCGTACGCCGATTTATAGTTAACATGGTGTTTGGATATGCATTTGAAGACCGGAAGTAAAAATAAACAGATGCAGCATTTTCCTAAATGTTTGGCTCGATATAAAGTTTCCCGTTTAGTAATTTGTAAAAATTATTTTGATTGAAGAACTTATTGGTGGATTGTTTTGGAAATATATTCGAGTTTTTATTTAGAATCAAGTTTGGGCTTTTATCACCTCCGTATCGCCATTGAGATTTTCTCATACATATCTGACGATGCATATTTGGTTATAGTAGACAGGAATGTTTAGGTATTATCTTGGATAATGCAGAAATATGTTTCTTTTACTCTGAAACAGACATTAAATCACAGTATGTTATAATTCTAGTCTGTCAAATATATATATATATATATATATATATATATATATATATATATATATATATATATATATATATATATATATATGTATAGATCAGGGGCGGAGATGGGACTGGTGCCACTCCTGCTCGGCACGACCAATAACTCGGTCAATGTTATTCAAAATGGATTAAAAATGATCCATTAATTTTAAGCAAATATACGTATCTCAATTAAATTACGTATCTATTCAAGTTTCGATAACTACGTAGCCAAAAGTTCATAAATATATCTGGGAATAATACAAGGATGCTGTTTTGAACGGAATGTCTTCGTCCGGCCACCGTCAGATTCATAACAGCGGCTACGACGTAATCCGTACCAAGCACATAACCCCTCTCGTAATAATAGTAATGTTAGAGAAATCCCGCTTTTTGCCGTAGCCACCCGGAAAGTGAAGTCAACCTACAATGCTTAAAATGTTTAGCACGATGTTACTGCTGATGCCTGTTTTGGGAAGAGAGAGTGGGATCGAGAGAGAGAGAGAGAAAGAGAGAGAGAGAGAGAGAGAGAGAGAGAGAGAGGGAGATCTATAGACACATACGTACGCATAAACATATGAAGAACGATTACTACTACTGCTTCAATATGTAGTAGTACGAATAGTTATGTATAAACATAACCACGCGTATATATCAGATTGTAAATAAATATCAGTGATGAAGTTATTGTTGCATTAATTAATAAAGAACAGGTTTTGAATGAGAGTGAATTTCTTTGTTTTTTTATTGAGGAATTTTTGTTTTTCGGGTTTTAAGTCTTTTTACATTAATACTAAGAAACCCATCAATCCAATAAACCTTCGTAGAATTCCGTAGTTGTACGTAAATACTGTTGTAATTTTTTTTCATAAAGACCCGGTATGTAACTTTTTTTTTTTTTTTTTTTTGCTGCATCCATCATTTCACAGCTATGGGAAAATTTCATCGCCGTTTTTGAAGAACATTACTTCAGTTGCCGAAAAACTATATTCAATTTTATCACGGACTTTATTTACGAATTTTTTGTATCTTAGAATTTTTGGATAAAATTAAGATTTTCAATGTTCTCAGTGTTTCCACGGATAACTTCAACTGGTCAGTGTTTCCACGGATAACTTCAACTGGTCAAGATATCATATGTTTCAAGATTCATCAGATGGAATTTACATTTTGAAAGTTCCCTGTATTTTGCGTATAACGTCACTTAGGCTAATTTTCCTGTGTTTCACGCATAAGCAGATTATTCTCTAAAACATTAAAAAAAAGTTTTACTGCATTTGCTGTTAATGATCTGGATTTAAAATTAGATATAATGGAAATGGATATTGTGTTGGACGTGAAAAATAGATCGTTTGGCCAGAGAAATGTAGCCGAGAAGCGAGAAATTATCAAAGGTGGGCGCCCAACTCATTTATTGGTGAATAAAGTTAGAACTCGTTCATTCCAATCCAAATGGTTTAATGACATTGACTGGTTATGTGCGAGTAAATCCGAGGAAAAACTTTATTGTTGGCCTCGCTTGCTTTTCACAACTAAATCAGGACAATCATGGACTGATACTGGCTATACTGATTATAGGTATATTTTGTATGACTGCAAAATTCATTCGAAATCAATGACTCATTTGAACAATTATTAGCGTTTAAAAACATTTGGCATGTATGACACAGTCATTGCTATTAGTGAATCGGCCAAACTTGAAAGAGAAAGGCACAATAAATTGGTCGAAGAAAATAGACAATATCTGAAACACCTGATAAACACAATATTATATCTTTGCAAACAAGAACTACCATTTCGTGGACACGATGAAGGGGAAGATAGTCTTAACAAAGGTAATTATCGAGAATTATTGCAGTGTTTCTCTAAAATTGACAGTGTGTTTGCATCAAAACTTTCCGCCAAAGAAGGCTCTAGGCAATTTTCAGGTGTTTCCAGAACAATACAGAATGAAATTATATCTGCAATTGATAACGTGATTGCTGATGTTATTTACGCTGAAATTCAAAGTGCCCCATTTATTTCAGTGCAGGCTGATGAAACAACTGACTGTGCAATGCATGCACAGCTTTCGATCATTGTTAGGTATGTGAATGGATGCAAAATTATTGAACGATTCCTTGGATTTCATGACGTGAGCGCTGACAAAAGTGCCACAAGATTAGCTGACGTAATCGAGAGTTCTTTAAATTCCTTCGATGAAGCAAAATCAAAATTGGTTTGCCAAACTTATGATGGAGCAGCCGTGATGGCAGGTGAACGGAACAGAGTGCAAATTAAATTGAGAGAGAGGGGATTTAAATACACCAATTTCAACCATTGTTATGCCCATAAACTTAATTTAGTTTTGGGTAAAAGTACGGAAAAAAATTGATGGCGTTAAAATATTTTTTCACATTTACACAGTTTCAGTAAATTCACATTATCTAATACGAAACGAAAGAGTGTGTTCCGAAAATTTGAAATCAGCATCCCATCTTTGTGTGCTACCAGATGGTTTTATAAATCAAGAACTTTATCTGCTATAACAGACAATCGTCAAAAAATAATGAACGCACTCGAAGATATTCTTGATCATGGCGAAATATGGGATGAAGCAACACTAAGTGAAACCGACAATTTATTGTCAAAATTGAATGATTTCACTTTCATGTTTTTTATTAACTGTTTTTATGTAATTCTTTCTCAAGCAGAGAAACTATTTGATATTTTACAGTGCAGAAAACTCGACGTGAAATATGCTCAAGATAAAATACATGATTTCATTCAATCGATATCAAACAATTGTGACAATGGACATTATGAAAATATGATCCAACAAACGATGACAGACATGGAGATATCTGACGAATCACGCGCTCACCCACAAAAATAACTAGGGGAAATCGAATAAACTACAAAAGTGTATATTTTGAAATAATTCAAGACATCATTTCGTCACTAAAGGATCGATTCGCCAACATAGGAGACTTTTCATATTTTGAATTGCTCGATGTGAAGAAGTTTTAAGTTTTTTCCTGTACATTCCTTAAGCAACATATAGATGCATTGCAGAAAAAATACCCTGGTATTTTTTACCTAAAATCCTTGACAAGTGAGCTCAGCTATTTGTATTCTGACAATAATTCAAAAAATGTTCCTCAAGTAAATCTATTTTGGAGATGCTTCATGAACTCGGTTTTTTGTCTGCAATCTGTAAGACTGATACAACTTTTCCTTAACATTCTCGCTACTTCAGTTTCAAATGAAAGAAGTTTCTCAACCTTGGACAGAATACGATCATTTTTGAGGTGCACTATGGCTGAGAATCAACTTTCGTCTTTAGCCCGAATTTCAATTGAGAAGGAAATGTTTAAAGACTTAGAGCAAAGAAATGAATTGCACAATAAGGTAATAGAAAAATTTGCGGCCAAACCAAGACGCCTGGAGTTTATGCTCAAATGAGATGATCTTCCCAAAAACGCGCTTGACCTGCAGACACGCCTATTTAAAGGCATTTATAGACGAACACTAGCTGTGAAATGATGCAGCAAAAAAAAGTTACACACAGAATCTTTATGAAAAAAATTATTTACGTACTACTACGGAATTCTACGAAGGTTCCGAAGTTTTAAGGGTTTTCCTTACTATTAATATAAAATGACATAGAACCCACATGTTTTATGCATCTAAGTAAATCGCAATATATGCAAGCAGTCGTGCGAGATGGACAAGCGGGTTAAGAGTTTAGATTTATTACTGTGGGGTCCGAATTTCGAATCTCGCTAGATTCAGCCACTCTGATGAGTCGTAAACGACGAAACACGTATCAGGGGATAATTATATTTTAAAAAGAACACACACACACAGACACACACACACACACAGACACACACACACACACACACACACACACACACACACACACACATATATATATATATATACACACATACATATATATATATATATATATATATATATATATATATATATCCAGCTTTGTCTCTGTGTGTGAGTTCGTTCGTTCGTTATAGATTCTGAAACAGCTGAACAGATTTTCTTTAAAATTTACAGAACTTTAGTGTCTAAGTCTGGGAGTGATCTTAGTGAAGTTTTGTCTCAGAATACCCCCGATAAATTATAATCGAAACAGTTATTTTAATTTATCTATCATCGGTAAAGCCATTTTTTATATAGTCGCTTAGCAACAATGATGGAACAACGGGCCGTGAAAATTCTACTGTGGGTAATTTGATAGCGTGTTTTTTTTTTGTTTTGTTTTTGTTTTGTTTTTTGTTTTTTTGCATGACGTGGTCTGTAGGTTAAAACTCCTCACGTATTTTTTTCATTAACTGCAAAGAATTTTATAAGACATGAAAATTTACAAATTCTTCTTTTTTTTTTTTGCATGACGTGGTTGTAGGTTCAAACACCGCACGTAAATTTCTTAATGTTTATTTTGTTTTTTCATTAACTGGAAAGAAGTTTATATGAAATAATTTTATAAAAGAAACAGTAGGTTCTCTAGAATGCAATGTAGAATAACATATATTTTGGACTAAGTTACTGCATGGAGACATGTGAAGCTTCTTCCTAGGCGATTTCACGGATTTCGATGACAATAAAAATATAGGAGTGTGAAATATTCATTGATCATCATTCAATCCCGGGCAACGTCGGATCTCCCTGCTAATATATATATATATATATATATATATATATATATATATATATATATATATATATATATATATATATATATAAGGGATTTTGCGTGTGTGCGTGCGTGTGTGCGTGGTTGTGTGTGTCTGGGTTTGTTTCCTATGGCCTCGAAAACGATCGGGCCAATTTTTATGTTTTTTTAGGTTTTGTATCAGCATGACTTCGTTAAGTATCGATAATCGAAATAATTTGATTAAAACGGTAACAATTTTGACCAAAGTTAACACCTTACACAGCCTAATATCACAAGTGAATTTTAAAACTCTTATTAACACACAAGTTGAAACACCTGCCATCTGTAGTAGATTCTTTGATATGACAGGGGCGCATTCGAATGAAATGTTTCTGTTTAAAACACAATTGCAGCATGAAGCTTGAAATTGAAGCCATTATCATCGCATAAACAGTAAGGTAAGCATATAAAATAAACAGTAGGTTATTTGATATAACAGAGGCGCGTTGGAAATGAATGTTGTTATTAAAACACAATTGAAGCATGATACTTGACTTTTGCAGTCTAAACTTTAATTGAAGCCATAACATATAAAAATATATTTTATAAAATTCACAGTAGATTCTCTACAGTGCAATGTAGACTACAATGTATTGTGAACTAAATCACTGCAAGGAGGTATACAAGGCTGCCCCCACGGTACATCGCAATGAGTTCCCAACTAGAGCAGGCAATCAATCAATTTGATTTAAAAAATGGGCAATTTTAATGATATCGATAACAATAAAAATATAGGAGTTTGAAAGAGTCATTGATCATCATTCAATCCCAGGCAACGCCGGGTCTTCCTGCTAGTATATATATATATATATATATATATATATATATATATATATATATATATATATATATATATATATATATTTTTACTTGATTCTTCCGGCCTTGACAGACGTGTTTTAAATATTCTCTCCAGTGCTTTTTCTGTGCACATTTGAACTTTTCTTTTAATGATTTTGAACTCATTCCATTTGTGATTTTTTTCCAAGGAATTCTTCCTTTTAGATCATTTTGAACCATTTGGAACTTACCTGTTGGATTGGAAGTTTTTAATTCGACCGTGTTTGGATTTTACCATTCTTGGATTTTTTACCCTTCACCGGACTATCCATTCGTGTGAAATCTTTTTATCATTTTTTCTTTTACCTCCTATTCCCCTTACCTCACCCTTTTTTTTTTTTTAACCAAGTAAGATCTGTGACTTACTTGTGGTTTCATTAAATACTTTTACATGCAGAAATCCGATCCCGCATTTTGCTAATTCCTACCCTCTAATGAAAAGGAGAATATTTCTTCGAAATTCCGCGGATTAAGGACTATCCACTTATCTTGTGCTTCCTTTTTAAAATTAAATATGTTTTTAACTCTTTTTCAAGATGTTTTTTAACATGTTTTATTAATCATTTGTTCATATATATATATATATATGTGCGTGTGTGTATATGTGTATATATATATATATGTATGTATGTATATATATGTGTGTATATATATATATATATATGTGTGTATATATATGTGTGTGTATATAAACATATATATATACATATATATATATATATATATATATATATAAGTCACTTGGTGTGTATGTGTGTGAGTACCTTCCTCATAGGTTCCGAAACGGCTGAGCTTATCTTTTTCAAATTTCACCCAAAGCTAATTTATATGTCTGGCAGTGTTCTTAGATATGTTTTGTACAGATATTCATCTAATAAGTATCGAAAATCGAAAAAATCTGATCTTAAAAATAATCTTCTTTCTCTTATAGATAAAAAAGAAGTTTTACAGGGGAATATTTTACGTTACACCGACCAAGGAAGATAATAACATTTCAGCAAATCATTTCTTCTTAAAGAAACAGATTTATTATAATCTGGAGATATAACTCAGTGGTAGACTACAGATCGAGTGATCCCCTGTACAAGCTCTGGTGCACCTCGCCATTTTATTTTAATTTTTTTTTCTTATTAATGAGTTCAATTTACGATAAAAGGAGAGGCACCATTTAAAATCGCCTCAAATCATTTCTTCATTTCCATATTTTAAAACTTAATATTAATCAGAAGTGACTTTTTCAAGGCATATATCATCAAGCGCAAATATCAGATGACGTGGTATTATAAACAAACACAGTCGAAATTTGAACGACATTATCATTATTATTTTAAAAATAAATGCGAATTAGTCCGCCGGGCAAATTAGTCCTCGTAATATATAATAATCAATATAGGATTGATTCTATAATAATGCATACGTAATCTGTATAAATTAAAATATCATATTTAAGCGAATTGTAACATAGGGTAACACCTGGCTTCATTCTAGTATATATATATGTATATATATATATATATATATATATATATATATATATATATATATATATATTAGTGTTGGGACGATT
Source organism: Euprymna scolopes (assembly GCF_053919585.1). Lineage (NCBI taxonomy): Eukaryota > Metazoa > Mollusca > Cephalopoda > Sepiida > Sepiolidae > Euprymna > Euprymna scolopes. The sequence goes on from NC_136496.1 coordinate 92,154,521, forward strand.
AATCGGAATCGGGAATCGGAAAAAACGGAGTTTTCTGGGGTATTGGAATCAGTATCGGAATCGGAAAAATTTCAGCCAATTTTCTAATGCCGAAACCGATTCTTTAAACATCTTCCACTGATTGTAGTAATAATAAAATAATAAATATTTATTGATTTAAACTTTCAATAAGGCTAAAATCTCTAGATCATCCACTCACAAGTGTATTTTTACGTTTGAGGAAACATTAAATATATATCTTTACAGTAATCAGGACAAAATAACACTTTTATAATTAAATATTTAGAGATTTATAAAGAATCAGAATCGGAATCCGTAATTGTATCGGAATCGGGAAGAGAGAGAGAGAGAGAGAGAGAGAGAGAGAGAGAGAGAGAGAGAGAGAGATGTTATTTGTTTTTGTTTTTGTTTTTGCGATATGTTTTGAATGAGTTCAATTATTTACAAAAGTACATTTTTACCTAAATGCGAGTTGGGAATAATTTTCCATTTTAACCAACTTGGTACCCCTATATGGGGAGCGGCATATATATTGTTTTTAAAGTATAATTATTCACTGACACGCGTTTCGTTGTCTACGACTCACCAGAATGGCTGAATCTAGCGAGATTCAAAATTTTAAAAACAATATATATATATATATATATATATATATATATATATATATATATATATATATATATATATATATATAATGTGGAACAGATTAAGATGTGTTGCCCTATTTAATTTTTGTCTCTTATTTATGGTATGTGCAATAAGCGGGGTTTCTCTTTTGTTCAGATTAGTTTTTCGTCTAAGGTTCCTGGCAATTTGGTGTGTGTGTGTGTGTGTGTGTGTGTGTGTGTGTGTGTGTGTGTGTGTGTGTGTGTGTGCTTATGTGCGGGTACGTGTAAAGATGTGGCCAAGAGTTAAGTACCAACCTCTCATCTTTTAATTCTAATAGTCACCAAGAGGTGGGAGTATTTTGCCAATGCTGGTTTTATTTTTAAGGGTCAGGGTAAATGTGGGGGTGTGGGGGCAGCGCAACGAGGGGATGTATAACGAACGGGCTTCAAGGGAGACGTGTCAGATTTTCAAAACAAAAGGAATGTAGGGAATGCAGTTGAAGGCCCGGGGCTGACGGGCTTGGTTTCCCTCAATGTGCACAGGGTTAGGGTTAGCCGCTTCTTCGAGTCATTGGAGGGTAAGGGCCTAAATGAGAAACGAGCTCTAACCCGGGGTTGAGTAGCGGACACCAAGAGGGGGAACGGGTCGTGACGAACAACCAGGAAAGGGTTAGCACTTGACTGAGGCAGATTTACAGGGTGTTGATGCTGTTTAAGGAGTAAAAGATGGGTTGGAAGGGGGATAGAACACTGGGTGTGTTTTTTTTATATATATATATATATATATATATATATATATAGAGAGAGAGAGAGAGAGAGAGAGAGAGAGAGAGAGAGAGAGAGAGAGAAAGAGAGGGGGTAGTGGTGAATAAAAGGCAACAGTTGAAACAGCGAAGGATGAATAAAGCGGGGGTGGCGTGAAAAATTGTATTGATACAAAGACTTCAATCGCTGTGTGTTTATTCATATTTACGGGTACATATGTGTCTGTACGGATGATTTACAAGCGATTATCCGAGGTTCAGTCTCATTTGTCGTTTAAGGTTATTATCTCGTGTAGAGACAGCAGACGCACTATGCAAAGGTGGCGCCAGCTCACTAGCCTTGCACAGTCATAAAGGCGAGTCACTTTAACCTCGAGGTGACAGCTTTTCCCTCAATGGATGGTCAGGGGGAGTACCAATTCAAGTGTTTTTTTTTAATCCTAATAGTATGTAATTTGTATAAAAAGTTTCCCTTTCAGTCTCCAGAGGCTCTAGTGAAGCAAGCGATGCGCAATTCTGAGACGCGCTTATCCTAAATCAAAACTCCCCGACTCCAGTGACATTGACAAACATACGGCAACTGAAGAAAATGCCAAGAAAGCTTTGTGTCATTTCGGAGATTTTCCTTCTCCTAGATTAGTTGCAAAACATAGGTTTGGAAGTTTATTTTTTGTGCTTGTCCAGAATTTCTCATATGTATATATATATATATGTGCCCGGAAAACTCGTCCATTTTTGCTAGATAGGAAAATTGGTCCCTTATGGAATAAATATCGATTGAAAACACATTTGAACCTTGAAGAAGATATTGTCTTTAAAAGAGAATACACATCCCATAATATTTTTTAAAATATTTTTACTTATTTACTGTTGTTTTTTAAAAATTAATTGATTCTTCTCAGTTTTCGTTTCCTCCCTAGTTTTGAAAGTTTTTGGTGGTTCAAGTTTTCCTCGGATACGGGTTTTGCGGGGACTAGTTTTCCTAAATTAATATATATATATATATATATATATATATATATATATATATATATATATATATATATATATATATAATGTGTGTATATATATATTATATATATATATATATATATCTATATATATATATATATATATATATATATAGATATATATATATATATATAGATATTGTGTACAGAAAGTTGTTAGTTGAGACAGATCATTGGTACCGTCGGTTTCAAGCCCGATAATAAGGCCCGTTTAAGGTATCCTTATCAAGCTCTCTTAAGCCAATATTCGTCTTATAACCTTATAACCGGAAGTGTGAAGCATATATACCTCGCGAATTCACGTTTAAATCTTGTTTTGTTACCCCACCCACCCCACCATTTTTTTATCGGATGATGTAATACCTAATTTTAAACTTTGAATTATTTAAATTTAAGATCTAATTTCGAAAAAAATTTCCTTATATAAATCGATTTTAATTTGAACCCAATTTAATTTTAAAATCTCTTTTCTTATGTATAAAAAACTTTAAAATCTGTATTGGTATCGGTTAAAAACTTAAAAAGTTCGTTTAATTATATCGAATTACGTTTAAAAATTTCCAAAAATACGTTTAAAGTTTAAAAAAATATTTTTAATTATATCGAATCACGTTTAAAAATTTCGAAATGCGTTTAAAAATTATTTTTTAAAAATCAAATCTTTCAAGGTTTGGGGAAGTGAGTATTTATCTATCCTAAGTGATTTCCCTAGTTTATTAACATTATTATATTTTTCTATAGTTTTAAATTCGTAATAGATTATAAATTACATTTATAAAATATAATTAAAATTTTTTTTATAAAATACATTAATTTCAAATCTTTTATTTTCCTTTTAATTGAGCACTCTGCTGGAATTCTTTTTCCCCAAAATCTAATCATATATATATATATATATATATATATATATATATATATATATATATATATATATATATATATATATATATATATAATGTACGTGCTTGTTACGGAAGGAAAATATCATAATCGAGAAATGACGTAAATTTATCAAGTAGTTTTATTTTTATAAAGAAAATCAATTTAAAATGATTATACGCGATTAATGGAAAATCGTAGGTATTACCTATTTTATCTCGCAAGTTTAAATATTTGTTTCTTTAAGATTACGATGCGAGACAGACAGTCTCGCCTACTCGTAACATTTGGTTTTCTTAGTAAAAACATACAACTACTAGATCAATTTACGTGATTTTTAGAATTGACATTTTTGTTCCGTTACGGATACGTATATCATTCAGATTTTTTTTGTTTTTTGTTTTCTAATTATATAGAATTCTAAACAAGAACCCAATATTTATTTATTTTTACTTTATTAACACACAAAACTAATACGTAATGGACTACCGTAATTTTCAGGAAAATTTATAGGGTCATACTAAGTAGTGAGTTGGGTAGTAAAATATTTGTTCTCATTACATTTATATTTCTGCATCTTGGTACAGTCAAATTAAGAGAGAGGATTGCAAAGGCAATCGCTCTATACAGTAAAGGGGCAGGATTTTGCTGCTACTTATGTTTTTCAGGTTTGTTTACGTAGAAGTGGTACAAGAACAATAACTTTATCCGTTGAAGTACTTGTAAAACAATCAAAGAATACCGCAACACCTTACTATTTAATCTGGAGCTGTATAGAGGATATATGGATTAATACTTTTCCAAGTATATGTTAAAGTGATGTAGCAGTCCGGAGATAGGAATAGAATCTGTCACGACGAGTACACAGTCCGCATCAGCAGTGTACACTGCACCTGCATTTGCATATTGAAATTTTTATGAAAATGCTATAATTTATTAGTTTGGAATTGAACCCAGTGACACGTAATACTATAAATACCTCTTAGAAAGTTAGAGGCCGAGATTGAAAGTCGCGTATGTGAAATGTATGTCAATGTCTTGAAATCTATTTGATCATAATTTCGCTTGTTCATACACACGGATGGTATATAGTTTTCATTTGTTTTGACACAAGCAATATGAGTTGCTACACAGTCATGAGCAGGCTTCGGTCTTCTAGTATTTAGTAACTAGAGACCGCTTCAGGCAATCACGCTAACATTAAGGGAATCAGTAACCACAAATTAAAAGTGTACACATATATATATATATATATATATATATATATATATATATATATATACACTAGCAAAAGTATCCGTCGTTGACTGGGTTCAAAAACTGCCTACAGAAAATGGACTCTGATTTATGAAAGTGTGATAGGTTATGAAAAGGAAGGGTTGTAAAGAGATAGCTTCGAATTTGGGGGTATCAAAACCAAAGCAAAATATGATCAAAGTAAAAATAAAATGATAAACACCATAATTTATTATACCATACCTGTTCACACTGAAACACTTATCACAATATTCTGTGGATCTATATTAAAAAAAACCTTGTTAAACTTCGTGACATATTTCCATTCTATGGAGGTCAGGTGCGAACGAACAAGCCATAATTTTATTATACCATATTTCTTCAAACTGAAACATAATTATCAAAGTGTACTTACGCAGATAGATATGAAAAGTCTTTATTAAAGTTTATGCCTATTTCCATTCTATGGAAGCCAGGCGCGAACCACAATTTATTATACCATCCCTATTTAAGTTAAAACATACTTATCAAAGTATTATTATGTACATCTATATCAAAAACACTTGTAAACGATTTTTTTAAATTTTTTAATCTTTTATTTCCATACTTTGTGGACCTGGCGCGTACGCAGACCCCACAATTTTAATGAATCATCATTATGCCAGATCAAACGTAGCCATTCCTGTGTCTCGATACATCTTCTATCATTATATGTGATCAGTTTTTTATAATAGTCAACCATATAGGAGCCTATTCGTGACCAGACACACACACACAGGCGTTCAGCTTTATATTATAGAGAATATATATATATGTGTGTGTGTATGTGTGTGTGTGTGTATGTGTGTGTGTGTGTGTGTGTGTGTGTGTGTGCTCAATACATATGTAGAGCTAGGCAGTAAATTATAAAAATATATATGGCAATTAAGCTACACAGAATCTTCCGTGTTTCATCTACGCTATGCATAGGCCTGACGAATCCTAGCGAAATATTCTCTGTATCTTAATTGCCATATATATTTTTATAACTTTTTCGAGTCCTAACAACAGTCAAGCTACCCCGAAACATGCATATACGTAGATTATTGTTTTAAAAATAAAAATAAATAAATAAATAAAAATATTATTTGTTTACGGCCAAAATAAAAAAATGGGCAATTTCTAAAAAAATAAAAAACCATAGGATCTTCAAGGTGAATACGCTAACCTCAATATCGTTTAAAAAATCAACAACAAAAAAACTACATAAATATATAAACGATAAAAACTAAACAGTAAATCGTCTATGGCATCATAGCTGGACTGAAATACATAAGGTTCAGAGTTCGAGTCCTAATAACAGTCAAGCTACGCTGAAGAGGGGTAGGGTCCCGAAATATGCATGCACATAGATTACTGTTTTAAAAATAAATAAATAAATAAATAAATAAATAAATAAAAATATTATTTGTTTACGTCCAAAATAAAAAAAAAATGGGCAATTTCTAAAAAAAAACCATCGGATCTTCAAGGTTAAGACGCTAACCTCAATATCGTTTTAAAAAATCAACAACAACAAAAGTACATAATATATAAACGATAAAAACTAAACAGTAAATCGTCTATGGCATAATGGATAAGACGCTGGACTGAAATACATGAGGTCCAGGGTTCGAGTCCTAATAACAGTCAAGCTACGCTGGAGAGGGTAGGGGACTGAAACATGCATGTACGTAGATTACTGTTAATATATATATATATATATATATATATATATATATATATATATATATATATATATATATATATTAACAGTATATATATATATATATATATATATATATATATATATATATATATATATATATATATATATATATATATATATAACGTTAACACACCGGTACTCGCCAGATCACCGAAGTAAAGACACGTTGAACCTGGGTGACCATTTGGGAAAGTTGTGCGCTGTATGTACCGTGCCGAGTCGTAGAAATTTCCATGGTTGGAATCTGGAGCCGCATTAATTCACTGGGAGAGATGCACACATAGTCTTCGTTAAGACATTCATCTAGAAGAAGGTAACTCTGATGTAAAAACCTGCGATTTACTGCATACTCTGTCCTATGGCAGTCATCTGCACTGACAAAGATTAGCAGTAATACCAAAAAGGGTGCTTGGTTCTACACAAAGCCTTCACTACTATAAACAAATCATATGTGTGGATTTCCCAGCAACTTAGTTGTGGCCAAAGCTCATACCTCGAAATCAACGGGAGAGTCTATTATATATATATATATATATATATATATATATATATATATATATATATATATATATACTTGCATGTATACTAGGCGTTACTTGAGTGGACATAAACATTGGTTTGGATATAGCTGCTATACTAAAGACATTGAGCAACCCCAGAAAAGAACGGAAGAAGTAGTTGACAACCTGGACCCCACTCAAAAACAAAATAAAATAAAATGAATCAAAATAACTTTTGTTTCAATAAAAATAGCAGCGAGTGCCCGTGCGACCGCAAGAAAAAGAAAAAAATAGCAGCGGTATGCAAACTTGAACTTGTAACGCGAATGAGGGAAAGAAGGTAAATGGCAACCGTTTTTGCCCACCGGACCACAACGACTTATGACGTGCTGAACCTAAAAATTAACGTTTATAAATATAAACGCGTATGTGACCTGAAAAATGGCGTCGCGGAAAGTAACCCCCTTTAAAAGAAATGGTTCAGAGAACCACCACAGAATTGATCTTCTTTTTTTTCCTTTTCAGATATTATGCACCCAAGTGATCGCTCTTTCAAATGGTACCGGTTTTGACCCGGTTCGATGCTGGTAACGAATATTTTTAGTAGACAAACACAAACACAAAAACCGACGTTTGAGATTTTTATAATAGGAGACAACATATGGCGCCCAGGGGAAATAACTCGAAACCGGTTTCTAAAAAAATCGATTTCGGTAATAATTCAAAATAAATTAAATTAAATATAGTATTAATATAAACCAACTTTAAATAATAATCTTAAATAGAACACTTAAAACCATTCTCTCGTTATAAACGCTAGTTAACTAGCAGCTATTTTTGTAAAATCGATTTCCCTTAATATAATACGCAAATAAGGTTACTTTCTGGGCGTATATTTTGCAAGAATCATTATTATATATAGAAATAAATTAAATAGGAAAGTAATGGACTTTTGTATATATTAATCAAGTTGTGAACAAACATATAAACAAAATACAGACAGGAATATATATATATATATATATATATATATATATATATATATATATATATATATATATATTAGTTTTGTGACGATTAATCGCGATCGAAATCAGCAATTGAAAAGATCGAAACTTTAGAAGATATCGAAAAAACAATTACCTTAATGTTCGATTCTGAAACTAATTCTTATAATTATTTTTTCTTTTATTTTACACTTAATTTTCCATTGCTGGCACTTATGATAAAATGATAAATATTTGTGTATTTTGAACTACCAGTAAAATTAAAAATCCATAGATCACCCCCCTCACGCACACACATGTATTTGTTTTTTTGTTTGTTTTTTGTTTTTCTACGTTTGCTGAAATATAATAATAATAATAATAATAATAATAATAATAATAATAATAATCCATGTGTCTCTTAGGTAAAGTCTGTGGCTAAATATTCAAACACTCAATCAATTATAAAAGCTGATCGGTAGAAAATATTGCCTCAACAGCAGTTTCCATAACGAGTTTTTCCCGCCATTAGTGAGAGAACTAAGCACATTAAGATCAAGAGGGTTACTGAGCAAATGATGAAGACCATGCACGCATGTTCCACCATCCAATTTCTTTACCCTCACTTATCATGCACAAGTACCCAAGTGTCTCCCTTTCACCTCCTCCTACCCATATATTGTCGGAGAGATATCAACCGGTATTCAGACAGCAGCGAATTCAGTAAATTTAGCGAAGTTTCCCAAATCAGATAAAAATTAAACTAAAAAAAAACAAAAACAATCCTATCCTATACAAGCTATGCAACGAAATTAGTGTTCCAATGGTTTGTCTAACTCTATATGGCAAAATAATTGGCTGTTTCAATCGGATCTCCAACCAACTTGCTACTTCTTTTCTAATGGATCTTTAATAATAACATTAACTTGAAAGGAAAACACACGTTTGGTAAAACAATCCACCCCTCTAACACAACTAACTTGCAGATGTTCATAAAGGAACGAATCTAGTAGACCGTATACCTAGGAAAGTTTCCTAAATCAGAGAACGTAAACTGAAAACCATGTTGAGTGTAATTTATGCAACGAAATTACAGGTTTTGGTAGCTGCATATCTATATTATCTCTAAAGGTGAAATTGTCTGTCTGTGTCTACATTTCCCTACCAAACTACTTCGTCAATTTTCAGTCTACAGACTCGAGATTTGACAGAAGGGGTATTGACATTTGGGAAAATCTTTTTAATCCATTTTCGGCCAGAAATTTGGCTATCATGAGATCAAAGTTCAACGATTTGACCATTGAAAACTCTAACAAACTCCTTCGCCAATTTTGGGTCTAAACACTTGAAATTTTAGATGTAGGTTACTTGGACATGGATCGAACTTTTTAATTTAATTTGAGCCCAACACAACAAATGTTAAGGGGTCAAAATTTGGGTCAAAGTTTTAAAAAGATTGACGTCTACGGTCTCTACCAAATTAATCAGCCAATTTTTAGTCTAAACATTTGAAATTTTACATAAAGTGTATTCAGACATAGAGCAAGCTTTTTAATCGGTTTTTAGCCGAACATTTTACTGCCAAGGGGACAAAGCTCAAAAGATTTGACCTTTGCGGTCTCTAGCAAACTACTCAGCCAATTTGGGGTCTAAACATTTGAAATTTTAGATAAAGAGTATTCAGGCATGCAGCAAGCTTTTTAATCAGATTTTGGGCGAAAGTTTGGCTGCAAAGAGGTCAAAGTTGAAAAGTAGACCTTGGAAAACTCTACGAAACTCCTCCGCCAATTTTGGGTCCAAACACTTGAAATTTTAGATGTAGGTTATCTGAACATGAGTAAGGTATGAACAGTACATAGAGCACGAGCAAAACCAGACTGAACTTCTAGTAATCTATATATTAACACCATAGTACTTTTAACGTACGTACGTGACTCACGGTTTCCACATTATAAATTATTCGAACGGGAGATCCTATTTATTAAAAAGGAAGATAGACGATGATGAAATACTATGAAGATTAAATTAGTATATAGATGCACTAATTTAATGTTCGTAGTATGTTATAATCTTCTATCCGCTTTTTTAATAAATAGGATCTCCCGATCACCGAAGACGCAATGTAAAAAAAATAAAAAAATAAAAATAAAAAAATAAATAAAAAAATAAAAAATTGATGTCGCTTTTGGGCCGCACGTGAAACTAAGATAATATCGTCTTGGTCTTCTGATTAGGATTCAACAACGACAGGCTGACAAACCAACAACAAAAATACTTTTTTAAACTTATGCCTGACAAACCAGCAACACAAATACTGTTTTAAATTTAACCCTGACAGATCAACTACGAAAATACGTTTTAAAACTTAATTGATTTGTTCTGTCTGAAGATGGTATAACGATATCAAAAAGTTTTCTTTGCGCCGGGCGATCTTACTATCGAAATGTGTCACAGACAATTATAAGGATATTGAAGATAAACTGTGATAACCGGATATATTTTTACACTACATTGAACAGATTACTGAGAAAAATACTTTTAAAGTTTTAATAAAAGGGCTACAATACTATCGCGGAGTCTTCATTAACACTGAACGTCGACCTAATGCCCAACAGCAATATAGCACATATGAAAGATGCCGGTGTGGAGTTTACACAGGTCCCGCTAGTAAAAATTTGAATGTTTTATTCGGATCCACATTGAGTTTGTTTTTATTTCTATGTCTTTTTAATAATAAAAGAAACTCGAAAAAAAAAGGAAGCAGATTGTTTGGGAAAATTGTTTCCCCAACAGAATCAACTCTCAGATTTTCTGATTCTTTGCATTCCTTTGTCTCAGCTGTCTATCGTCAATGAACATTTACGTTTTTTATCAATCAAAATACGAACCACAGCTAAAACAGATGAAATGCAACATTAATAATACAAATGTCAGAACATGTAAACGTACATCATATTAAATCGCAGAACGATGCATGATCATCTAGTAAGCGTTACAGAAATGTCATTTATTAGCAATTCATAAAAAATATACATAAATCTTCATAAAAGATGATATTCACGCTTCCAAATCCCAGCATTGGGAAGGAAATATAAAATTCACAAAATTCATTTTTCAAGAAAAAAGATTTACATTCTTAAATATTACATTCCAACAATGTCATCCAAAATAGGCATTTCCCAGTAAATAATACATTGCATAAAATCTACCTATTATATATATAAAAGTGAACGTGTCTGTGTATGTGTGTCTGTGTACATTTTCCTACGCAATTAGTCTGTCAATTTTTAGCCTACAGACTCGAAATTTGATATACAGCGTACTGAGATTTGGGAAAATATTGTAATCCATTTTTGGCCAGAAATTTGGCTGTTAAGGGGTCAAAGTTCAACGATTTGACCTTTGAGAACTCTACCAAACTCCTTCGCCAATTTTGGGTCTAAACACTTGAAATTTTAGATATAGGCTCCTTGGACATGGATCGAACTTAATAATTTAATTTGAGCCCAAAAGAATAAATGTTAAGGGGTCATAATAGGAATCAAAGTAAAAAAAAATGACCTTTTTTTTTTTTTTTTTGCTCAACATACACCTCTAAACACCCGAGCAACGCCGGGCTGAGATGCTCGTATCTAATAAAAAATACTGCTTAGTTGTAGTTGTACCAATAATTCATAGAAAATAATTAACAATTATAATAGGCAGACATTAAATCGGTCGAATTAATAATATGCATTATTTTAATAACGACAGATATGATTGTACTTGTAGAGATAGAATTACGTGACTATTATAAGAAACATTTTTAACTAAAAGTATAGTGTATTTAGGAACTGTGTTCCCAGCAAATAATTATGGTCTAGAAAATTAATTCTTAGAGGCATTTGTATGGTTTTTAGGGTTTATATAGAAAACATAAAAATCCTTTACTAACCAAGGAAAGAGCGGAGGAACATCACTATTCAAACATGTCTTGTCTCTTACAGAAAAAATACAATACCTATAATAAGATAAAACACACCATCTGCTTTCTTTGTCTTAAAAAATAGCTATTATTATATTCACACTTAAATATAAGTTGTTGAACTAAAGAGATGAAATATATATTAATTGTATGCACTACAAATAATTTACTGTAGATAAATATGATAATTACCTTATTGATTCATTATAACCTCATAAAAAAACGAAACAAAGGGGGAAATAAAACAAAGACAAAAATGAGGAAAAAAATGCCTGTGTAATTTATATAACTTGGATTTAATACACATTAAATGTAAATTTCTGTAATAAGGGTAATTGAATTAAGTTAAATATCTTTTAGTTGGGGCTAAGCTACTAAATCTAGTCATTTATTATGACTAGTAAGAAATTACAACGTAAATGCTATTTCCAACTGAAGTGTAACGGACAAAAAACATAATTTATTAATTTATTTATTGCGGACTATTATCCTCATGTTTCTTAGTTGTTTTTTTCACGACGTTTCGGGAAACTATTTCTCTGGCCTTCATCAGGTGGTAACCGCGATGGGATAGGAACTCCGAATCTCCTAACTGCATTCTCACCAATTACTGCCATCTGTAGTTGTTTCTCACCACATTTTGAGCCAAGTAAGCCTCCGAACGGATTTGGGTAGGAGGTAGGATTGAACCCGCTATCTTCAGACAATTCTCACCTGGAACCGTAGAGATTCAACGTCTCTATCCACTGCGCCACAGGCCCCGAAGGGCGATCGAAGTTGGATTTTTTGGTCTTATAAATAAAAGTTTTATTATTATTTGGTCTTCCATGGTTGAGTCCTACCGAATTGTATATATATATATCAACGGTTCCAGGTAAGAATTGTCTGAAGATAGCGATTTCAATCCTTACTTGACCCAAAACGTGGTGAGACGACAACAACTATGGATGGCAGTAATTGCTGAGAATGCAGTAAGGAGATTCGGAGTTCCTATCCCGTCGCGGTTACCACCTGACCAGGGCCAAAGGAATATTTGGCCGAAACGTCGTAAAACAACAACTAAAAAAAGATTAGGATAATAGTCCGCAATGAATAAATTAATAAATAATACTCATCTCAATAATGAATCATAAACATAAATGATCTTTCAAACTTCAACATAAAAGATAAAAATATGGCATTTGAATCAAAACCAACAACCAACGTTATATTCGATATTTAAAATACCAAACCAAGATAGGTGTTATTTCAAACTCACGCGTGACAGACCACCAACAAAAATACATTTTGAAACTTAAACCTAACAAACCAACAGAAATACTTTTACAAACTTAAGCCTGACATACCATCAACAAAAATACTTTTTAAAACTTAAACTTCATTGAAAAACAAATAAAAATACTTTTTTTCAAACTTAAGCCTCACAGACCAAAACCGAGAATACTTTTTCAAACATAACATACCGACCATGGCTATTCTAATTTTTTTCTGTAAGCTTAAACACTAGAGACCAAAAAATGTGATATTTAACTAACAACGAACTGTTTGTTTTAACTTAACAGAACAACAAAAACTATCTTTCAAATTGAAGCCTGACACACGAACAACGAAATGCTTTTTTTAAGTTAAACACCAAAAAAAACCCAAAAAACAATGATGTTTCAAACGCTTGACAGTCTAACAAAAATCATATTTACAACTTTAGTGCGAGAGACAGACAGGCACATAGAACCTCCCATACAAATGTAAGGATGTATCTAAAAATAAGAATTGATATTTTGACGAAATCTTCATTTAATCAGCGGGTTTAACAATGAAATTTGATTTCAACCTGAAACGTGTCAGATGGACAGACGAAACGTGGCTTACACATTCATCAATATATAATATGAATGCACAGACAAACCTCTCATCGATATTCTATGTGACAGACTCCAAAAATGTATCTGCAAAATAGTTGTTTGCCTATTATATCTGAATCCATTTAACTATTTTAACCTTATTAGATAATTTATTCCAGAAATACATTTCTCTATTAGAATTATTTTTGTTTGGAAAAAATATTGAAACTATTTTTTGTGAAACGAGAGATATTTAAAAAAAAAACTGCTTTCCGTATTAATGGAGTTTTTAAATATTTATAAAACTATTCTATCATTGAAAAATGAACTTTTCTAATCCTTTCGAATATTTTATTCCATCGAAATATCAAATATCGGAAGCGTTGCGTTGTAAGTTTATTCAATGTTGCTTTTCAGAGTCGGCAGACGATGATGAAACTCCTTTTTTAAGAAATCGAATTAACGGAACCAACCAATAAAAACCGGAAATAGAATTGTTAAAGATGAGTTAAATATTTTATATAAAATAAAATGCATAAATTCTTCTTTCCAACGACTTGCAAACAGAAAGAATTTGTGTCACTATTTTCTGGTAAATAGCATTCCTACTTCGAACCAACAGACCATAGTTAATGTACTACGTGCCCTTGGTATTGCATAATAAGACAACCACCACTTTTCTAGAGGAATAATCGCGTCATTACGGCAAGTCCAATCTTTTGTGGGTGTCTGGTAAGGCTGTCACCATCGGATGCCACGAACAAAAAAAAAAATCGAAACTCGATACAATAAAAGCTTCCTTGCCATCAATTCGCCCATCATTATTCCCAAAAGATATATTTGAATGCATTATCGAGTCAACAGCAATCAACCATTCCGTTGTTGACTCCCGGTGTCGGGGTTTTCAACACCGAATCACCGATTAAATTTCTTTTCGTCTTGGAGTTTCTATGGTGACAATTGGAATAAAAATCAATACTGAAATAGCCGAATTTCTTATTAAAATCAGCTGCCTCTGCTGGCTCGCAATATTTTATATATATATATATATATATATATATATATATATATATATATATATATATATATATATATATATATATATATATATATATATGAATAAAAATAAAATAAAAATACCAGCAGTGTTTGACGTTATGTTTGGAAAAAGAAAAACCAAATGAATTTATGAAATGGTGATCAACGTTTCGTCCCTGAGTATGTCACCTGCAATAGGGACGAAATGCTGATCACCATTTTATAAATTCATTCGGTTTTTCTTTTTTCATCGACCATTGTTGAAATTGAATTATTTTCAATTTTTGGATACTTTCCCACCGAAAAACTATATGTATATATTATATATATACTAGCTAAAGTACCCGTTGTTGACTGGGTTCAAAAACAGCTTACAGACTCTGATTTATGAAAGTGTGATAGGTTATTAAAAGGAAGGGTTGTAAAGAGATAGCTTCGAATTTGGGGGTATCAAAACCAAAGCAAAATATGATGAAAGTAAAAATAAAATAGATAAACTCAATAATTTTTTATCCCAGACCTGTTCACACTGAAACACTTATCACAATATTCTGTGGATCTATATTAAAAAACCTTGTTAAACTTTGTGACATATTTCTATTCTAATGAGGTCAGGTGCGAACGAACACCCCATAATTTTATTATACCATATTTCTTCAATCTGAAACATATTTATCAAAGTATACTTACGCAGATAGATATGAAAAGTCTTTATTAAAGTTTGTGCCTATTTCCATTCTGTGGAGGCCAGGCGCGAACGCAGACACCACAATTATATTATACCATCCCTATTTAAGTTAAAACATACTTATCAAAGTATTATTATGCACATCTATATCAAAAACACTTGTAAACGCTTTTTTTAAAAATTTTAAATTGTTTTATTTCCATACTTTGTGGGCCAGGCGCGAACGCAGACCCAACAATTTTAATTAACCACAGTTTTGCCAGATCAGCCATACCCATTCCTGTGTCTCGATACATCTTCTATGATAATATGTAATCAGTTTTTTTAAAATAGTCAACCATATAGGAGCCTATTCGTGACCAGACACACACACACACACACACACACACAGACACACACAGTCAGCTTTATATATATATATATATATATATATATATATATTTATATATATATATTTATATATATATATATGTTATAATAATAATAATTATTATTATTATATAATTATTATTATGATGATGATGATGATGATGATGATGATGATGATGATGATGATGATGATGATGATGAGTTTTAAAGATTTTACTTTCTTTTCACCAACCTTTAGCGTTTTGAATTAAAAAAAAATAAATTTACAACTGTTTGTTTTCTCCGAGGAACACATAACCTGTCTCTGATTATGTGTTTGGTGTTTTTTCACCATTTAACGCAACACGTGTAAGACACAGTAAAATGTTATGAATAGAAAACATACATATAATACATTTTAGGATGTTCACAAATGGTGGATATGTCGATAAATAGTTCATTTATTTGTGGCTTAGCACCTAGAATGTGCTTTTTCTCATTATTATTTGGCAGAAAAATATAATAAAAAGTAAAGTTCGCATGATAAGACATTGTATTTTTGCCCTAAAACAACATTTTTAGAGACCTGAAATAAAGCGATGGACAGTGGAAATTCCACAAATGAAGAATAAAATATCATAACTTCGTATATATCGCATGAATTTGAATAAAAGTTTGGGAAATAACTAACCTTAAAGCAGCTCTTTGATGATATAATTTTCATTTTGTTGAGACGTATATTGGGTGAAATATTGATATTTTACTAATCTGCAATAAAGTGATTGACGCAGTTTATATTTTATATGTATAAAACATTTTACAATTAGAGCGACTTATTAAGCTCGATGAAAACGCATTTGAACTTTCAGAGCATATATATATATATATATATATATATATATATATATATATATATAATATATATATATATATAATATATATATATATATATAATATATATATATATATATATATACAAAATAAAATTACAATCATATTTACCAAAATGATCCAAGATGGTAAAACTAAAGTATATTGAAAATATTAAAGAATTAATATTTATATATTAATCTCAACCGGATGTAAAAACTCGATAAAACCAAATAGGAGACAGAACTTATACTAAGAGCAAATAGTTAATAAAACATGTTAAAACACTTTGAAAAAGAGTTAAAACATATTTAATCTGAAAAAGGAAACACTTATTAAGTGTTTCGTTTTCAGATTAAATATGTTTTTAACTCTTTTTCAAAGTGTTTTTAACATGTTTTATTAACTATTTGCTCTTATATATATATATATATATATATATATATATATATATATATATATAGAGAGAGAGAGAGAGAGAGAGAGAGAGACTAGAGACTCGAGATTTGACATAAGGAGTACTGATATTTGGGAAAATCTTTTTAATCGGGTTCCGGCCAGAAATTTGGCTGTCAAAGTTCAACAATTTGACCTTTGAGAACTCCCCAAACTCCTCCGCCAATTTTGGGTCTAAAAACTTGAAACTTTAAATGTAGGTTGCTTGGAGATGGATCAAACTTTTAAATTTGATTTGAGCCCCAATAAATAAATGTTAAGGGGTCAAAATTTGGGTCAAAGTTAAAAAAAAATTGACCTCTGCCGTCTCTACCAAATCACCCAGCCAATTTCTGGTCTAAACATTTGAAATTTTACATAAAGGGTATTCCGAAATAGGGCAAGCTGTTTAATCGGTTTTGGTCGAATATTTGAGCTGCCAAAGTTCAAAAGATTTGACTTTTGTTCTGACTAGAAAACTACTCAGCCAATGTTGGGTCTAAACATTTGAAATTTATACATAACGGGTATTCAGACATGTGGTAAGCATTTTAATCGGTTTGGAGGCGAAATTTTGGCTTCTAAAAGGTCAAAGTTGAAAGCGTTGATTTTTGCAGATTCTACCAAATTCCTCCGTAATTTTTGGTCCACAGACTTAAAATTCTAGATGTCGGTAACTTGACATGGGTAAAACTTTGTATTTTTTATTTGAGATCAAAATGATAAATGTTAAGGGGTCAAAATTGGGGTCAACGTTTAAAAAAGTTTACCTGTGCGAAATTACTCAGACAAATTTTTGTCTAAACATTTGAAATCTTATATAAAGTGTATTCACACGTAGGACAATTTATGAACAGTGCATGGGGCCCGAGCAAAGCCGGGATGAACTGCTAGTCGATATATAGTTTCCAGAGTTCCAGAAGGTCGAAGATTACATCGACCGAAACGTTGTAGAAAATAACAGTTAAGTGAACAGTAGCTCGAATAATCCAAATAATGCAAAAAAAAAAATGTAAATAAATCTTCTGTTTTGAGAAGAAACTCCCTAAACAACACCGTCCGTAATAAAAACTGTTAAACTTTCTCCACAAGCGTTTTCTATCAACTGACCAGTAATCGACTCGACATCTCATTTTGTATGTCGACGCAAGAAAATCAGCTCCAAACTGCCAAAACCTGCCATTATAATAACAATGTTTTTTCTTCTTGAAACTGTTGTCCTACACGCGAATCATCTAATAGGCGTTGAAACTAGTAAATGTTCGCTATCGCCTTTATTGCTCCAGTAAATATGACGTAGCTTAGAAACTCATCTGGCCTGTCTTTATTTTACAATAAATTGTTAAAGTGATTACCATAAAATAATAGCCTCACACGTCAATGCTATTTTGCAGAGCAAATAAATTTTGCTGAAAAAAAATAACGAATGGAATCGGAAGTATAGATCAGTGAAACTATTAAATAGAATTTATTAAACAAAAGTTGCTCTTATGTGTTACGATAAGGGGTATGGGTTCATATCTTATTTAAGACTAGGAGTGTATGATAAATCTGAGTGAATTTGAGCCCGGCTCATATGGATCATTATAGTCTTAGAACGTTGATCCATATTCGATTGCTGTTGAACGCGTCTGAATCTGTTTAAAGTTAATACTGATTTTAATTATTATTTTTTTTTGTTGTTGAAAATGTAACGAATGACTAAACAAACAAACAACGCGGATCGATTAGAACAACGCATCGGTTTTCAAGCTAAGAAAAATGAGGATGAGATGGAATATTATGAATATATAAAAGAGAAGAACGGGGAAAATATAATCAGACATTTATTTCTGGTTCAAGTATCAAGGATTCTTAACTAACTTGATCCCACGTTATAATTAAAGTAGTAAATTTTAATTCCGACAGCCGTGTAACATTCGTTTCCCTTTTATTTTTTCCGGTTAAAAAACAAATCGAATTATCGCCACAGGTCCGAATCCCCTATATATTAAGTTTCAAGTCAGTAGACCAAAACTTTACAGAGTAGTTTAGTAGAGACCGTTCTTCACCCAAACAGAAAAGGTCACTTTTACATAGCAGGCTGCCCGGCGTTCCTAGCTCGTAAAATACGCATAAATGTATTTCAATTCATAATTATAGAGCCAAACCTCTATCGAGTATTATCTAATATGTAAAAATGATTTCAAAAGTTATAAAAATATATAACTTCAATACCGTCGACTATAATCGAAACCAGAACGTTTAGCGGTTCAGTCTTAGTCGTTATTTACCTTTCCAACGTCGCTACCGTCTGAGGTACAGACAGATGGACGCGAAACTTTAAGTTATGAATGTTTACTTTTGCGTATGTGCAAAAGTAACAGCAAGTGTAATGTTTTATTCGATTTACCACGCCAAGCTCAACTGCTTGTTTTCAAATGTGACATCCTAGCAGCAATTTTTGCCAGCTAATAAACAAATCGAATGTGTGCCATAGGTCAAAATACTCTATATATTAAACTTCAAGTCGGTAGACAAAATATTCAGAGAGGAGTTGGGTAGATACTTTTCGCACACACACATACTGACAAGGTTACACACACACACACAAGTATATATATATATATATATATATATATATATGTGTGTGTGTGTGTGTGTTTCTGTGTGCTAAAACGTTTTCATCTTAAATTTTCCGCATCTATGCAGAATGTAGAAACTATGCACAAATAGAATTCAGTGTAAAACTGAAATAAACTGATCTAATAAGAAACCATAAAATGAAGTAATTAATAATAATTAATTAACGATCATTTTTTGAAGAACTATGCAGATTAGCAAAGTTTCATTTCGTCGCCTGCATATCCATGCCTGAATTTATGAAAATATTCGTTTTAATGATTTTTAAATAGAGAAACTAGGCTTTTAACTAGAGAAACTAGGCTACCCAGGAAGAACAAAACTAGGCTTTTAAATAGAGAAACTAGGCTACCCAGGAAGAACAAAACTCAACTTCATAGGTATTTATCTAATACTAGCGGTCGGGGGAGGGGTCTTTGCGTGAGCGCAAAATACGCTTAAATATGATATTTTAATTTAACCAGATTTATTATATCTACAGTCCTATTTTTTTTTTTTTTTTGTATATTCATATTAAAAAAAATTGTTCTATTAATTTAAAAAGGAAATACAGCTTTGTGATATATTATTCGTGGGATTGCATTCATCTGCAAAATATCTAGTTAATTTGCATATTCTTTTAAACATTCATTTTAATTAATTCCCTATTAGTTTTTTCAGTTTTTATGGTAATATCGTCTTTAGTTAACTATTACATGTAATTATATTCATGCAGATATTCTACATGATTTATACTTGCGTAATATTTGCGTAAAAAGGTTATAGTAAACAGAAACCTCTTTCTATATATTTATGTATGCGCAAATATATTTGTTCAAAAATTTTTACCTACCGAACTCCTTTGTCAGTTTTTGATCTACACATATGAAACTTAATATATAGGGTATTCGAACCAATGCGAAACTTTATATTTGGGTTTAACCGGGAAAATCAGTGTAAAAATGTGAAAATTAAAAAAAAAAAATGGAATTTGCCGGGTGAGGGTCAAACGATGGCATTACGAATATGCATGCGTAACGTAATAACAATTAGTTAATATTTTAATTTTTAACCTTTTAGCAAACATGTCTTCATAGGTCAGGCATTAACGTCAAAGAAAAAAGTAAATCATAAGCTAACCGTTTTGGTTTCGATTCTCTGTGGTGACACACGAGTCATTTTTTTTTTACTTTTTAAATCATTACTATATATTAGGTTTAATATAATCTCATATATAAAAGGCTATCTGTATGTCTGTCTGTCTGTTTGCCTGTCTTCATATTTTGAAGTTCTATTTCCTCCGAAACTAAAAGTTTCAGAGCGGTGCTAGGGGCCTCAAATATGAAATCTGCATTAATCAAAATATATTTAAGCGTATTTTACGACCGGGTAATCGTTATAAAATCGTGATTTCAAAAGTAAAAAAAAAAAAAGCAGTATTTGGATTCCATTAGTTAGAATTGGGAGTGAAACTGCAGCATTCAAAAGCTGGTGACGTTTCCACTGTACAAACAGGACACGCATATGACCAAACTAAAAACTAAAAATTAAAAATAAACTAAGATGAATGTACAAAATTTATAGCGATTTTTTCAATATTAAACCATTTTTAACCGTTTTAAGAACTATTTTAACCAGCTAAAAACCCATAAAGAACGATCCGTAAAAATCCAAACACTTGAGGCCCCTAGTGCAGCTCTGCCACTTTTAGCTTCGAAGGAGATAGAGTTTGGAAATATGAAGCAGGATGACAGACAGATAGACAGACAGACATATAGCCTTTGATATATCGCATATATAAAAAACTATATGTATGTATGTCTGTTTGTCTGTCTGTCCCCATATTTTCAAACTCTATCTCCTCAGAAACTAAAAACTGTAGAGCGGCGCTATAAGGCCTCAAATGATTGGATTTTTTATGGACCGTTTTTTATGAGTCTTTAGCCGGTTAAAATAATTTTAGTCGAACTATCAATGAAAGTAGCCATACGAAAAGGTCTGGAAACTTATTGGAGGAAACTCGTACGCCCTAAAATGGAATACTGTTGCGACATCTGGATGGGAGCTGCTTGGTGCACCCTCTCATGTTTTAACAGTTCAACACTTACTTCGAAACTTAGTAGGTGATGTTCTTTTCTTCTTCCTGCAACTTTTTTCTTCTCGACTGAGCTTCTATGTATCGCCCCCCTCCCTGCAAGACTGATGCAACAAGCACAGTCTAGCCACAACCACTGCAAACAATTTCCCTCACTCTCTGTCTGTGCCTAAATCTAAACAACAAATTCCATGAACAAAGCTTCTTTTCGAGAACTCCCCGCCAGCGGAACTCTGTACTACGGGACCGCTTTTCAGCTGACTACAACAGTCGTCTACAAGTCCAATGTAAACACGTTCCTGTTGATCCCCTCCCCGCCTTAAATAATTAAATTCCACCCACCAGTACCGATCACTAGTCTTTTGTTTCATTAAGCATATTACACTTGCAAATTCTTATACCAGATTGGCTTTTAGGCCTTAATAAGTGGTGGCTCCACCGTAAAATAAATAGCTACTACTTGGGATTATGTCTACAGGCGTTGTGAAGAGTTGACCATCGATATGTCCGTTCGCATTATATTTAAATTTCAATATATTAGTACAATGAGGAAAGCAGGAAAAAGGAACGGGATTCCAAAGTCTAGCAGCCCGGGGGACGTAGCTATTAGAGTAAAAGACTTTTCGGCATGTGGGGACCTCAACAGTAATGGGGTGCTTCTTGACGGGTTAGTCGGGGTATATATGTCGAGGAGGTTTAGGTGCAAAAAGTTGATCAGACCCCATTCCATCAAAGTACTTGTAAAACTGGCACATGTGTGCTACAATGCGGCGATGGGACAGTGGTTGAAGCTTAGTTGATAGTGCGCTGTCGTTTAAATTGGAGACTTCTTTTAGACCCTATCTAATATTTATTCTCGAGTAGCTTTTGGTCTTGAGAAAAGGTCATCCTTTAGTTTAAAAAAAAAAACGGGTATTACTGATATCTTCCATGCCACTTTATCTCTAGCTTTTATGCTCAACTGAAAATTTGAATCTATCAAAATAGTCAGAAACAGTTTAGCAACCTACCGGTGACTGTCACTCCCCCACCCCATATAAACAGTCGAGTTCAAATTCATAATTCAGCCGTAATGGCGTGTAAGTCGATCCTCCTAAACCTTTTACTGCCAAAAACGCCCGTTTGTTTCTGCTTCAAAAAGTTTACAGTCGTGTGAGAGAGCTCAATCGTTAATTTTCCCTCTACGGTTCTGCAAGGTCAACATCGTGAACTTCTCGTTCTCAATTCGCTCACGCATGCGCGGTACATAACACGAACAGCAAACCAGAACGACATATTTGTGGCGAGCTGAGGTGAACGTCGAGGTCCTGTGCAAATAGCCCCGAGAGTATCGAATATAACACCGTGGGGTGGAGTTCGGTTAAGGTCTACGAGCTTCTGTAGACGGACCCTCTAACAATTTGACGGACAAGATGATCCCCTGGGCACTCGCTTCATGCCCAATTTTGTCAGTGCCTATCTCAGCATTATTTCAAGAAGTATCTTTACATGGGCGGTCGCCCGGAACAAGAGTTCCATTTCCTGTCCCCTGCGTCTTCCACCCTCCTTTCTCCACTACTACCCCAGTCGTCTACACATCGCTCTTGATCCCTATCGTTTTCGTAGCTTCTCGCGGCTCCGTTTTTGCCTCTTCTTCCATCCTGATTTCAAACACAGCTGGGTCAATTCTAATTCGTATAACGGCAGTCAAAAATAATGTCCTTCTACGAAAACAAAACTGAAAAGAAAAGGAAACAAAATAAATAATACTGAATCGCGTAAAAAAATTCGAAGCGTTTCCTAAAGATGAAAACTAGTTGTTCGTATCTCATTTTTAACCAACTGTTCACGAATAGAAATATTCGGTTGAGAAGAAAGTTCTTGCGGAATTTTTAATTATGATTTCAATTGATATATTTTCAAATAAATTTTCTTTATAATAACTTTACTTCATATATCATTTTAAAGAGTGTTTTTCGCTCTATCTAATCGTTTAAATTACAAGCATAAAAAAATGTCTTCTTTTCAGAACGTTGAATACAAGATGAAATAAAACAAATTCGCATAATTTTCTTATTTCAATTCAAGCTAGGCCGAAAAGCTGCTGAAACAGCTTGCGATATCAACGAAGTGTTTGGTCCAGGAACTATTACTAAACGCACAGCACAATGGTGGTTTAAGAAATTTTGTGGCGGCGACGAGAGTCTTGAAGATTTTGAGCGTAGTGGTCGGCCAGCGGATTGTGACAATGATAAATTAATTAGTTGAAGCCAATTCATGCACAGTTGTTCGAGAACTTGCTTCTGAATTAGACGCAACATATACGACGATTTCCGACCACTTGACAGAGATCGGAAATAGAAAAAAACTTGATAAATTGGTGCACGACAATCCAAAGAAACTTCTTTTACACAACAAGAACGACTCGTTTATCGACCGGGTTGTGACTTGCGATAAAAATAAGGTTCTTTACGACTTAGTGGTTAGATACTGATGAAGCTCTACAACAATTCCCATATATATCATTCAACCACGGTAGTGGTTGAATATATGCTTAAGTCCGAAATTGAATGAATCGAGACACATTCAAACCCCCACCACTAATTCCGTTCGCAACCAAATTTCAAACAGTTTATATAGTTGGATAGAACACCTCATTAGCTACATTTTGAAAAAAAAATTTCGAAAATTGGTTCAGTACAAAAAAAGTTACAACAAAATATGTGGGTTCACAAACAGGAGAGTAAGTACATAAGTGACTAACGCTTTTTTTATTTTGCATAACTTTTTTTTGTATATAAATATTTTTACTGCGATTTTGCCAATATGACATGTTAGCGTAACGGTTAGAGTACCGGGGGTTGGTGGAAAGATTTTAGGTTCAATCCCGTGTATCGTTTTTTTATATTTAAAAAACCGAACGTTAAAAGAGGATTCAGCATACAGTTCCATAGGAAGGTGATAAAATCCCACTTTGGGGGTTCATTTAACTACTTCCCTTTTAACAGTTGACCTCAGTAGTTCTACTTGAACTGTTCTGTGCCTTATCATATACTCAATCCATCGGATGGGTACTGGTGGCACATTGAGTTCTCGTAGCAACTTGAACATACTACTGAAGGGTATGTTGTCAAAAGCTCCAACAATATATAAAAAGACACCGAGTGCCATCTTCTTTTTTATTAGTTTACGCTCTATACAGATCACGAATTCATGAACCGCAGTCTCGGTAGAGACCCTGGCTCGGAACTACTGTGATTGAATGATAAATATTGCATGAATGTGTGTTTGAGAGCTAATTTTTTTTGACAATCATTAATAAATATTATAAATTTATATATTAATACAATAGCAATGCCTGGAAAAATCATGGATTATATGGAAAAATGCGCGCATGAAAAGTAATATTCTTAAGATTTTATTAAACCTGGAAAAGTAAAAGACAAGAAATTCAACCTGGAAAAGTAAAGAACAAGATATTCTAGTAAAGTAAAAAAATAAGAATTTTTTAGACTTAAAATATTGCAGCTAAAAATGAATTAAATGATCCTAATTATGATATAATAAAATTATTAATTTTTATGTAAATTATAAAATTATTAATTTCATCTATTAACTAACTAACTAATGAATTAATTTTATTCAAACAATTTTCACTACATAAATATATGCAAATAATAGGGGGGAAATAAGTTCAATCCAGCGACTGACACCCTTTCTAACTCAACAATAAACAACAACATATGCAAATAATAAATAAAATATTTATCAATATTCAAATTTTATTTTTAGCTGCAATATTTTAAGTCTAAAAAATTCTTATTTTTTACTTTACTAGAATATCTTGTTCTTTACTTTTCCAGGTTGAATTTCTTGTCCTTTACTTTTCCAGGTTTAATAAAATCTTAAGAATATTACTTTTCATGCGCGCATTTTTCCATATAATATATATATATATATATATATATATATCCTATTTCTATTCCCCCTCTTCTCTCTCTCTTTCTCTCTCTCTCTCTCTCTCTCTCTCTCTCTATATATATATATATATATATATATATATATATATATATATATATATATATAAAGCTGAACGTCTGTGTGTGTGTCTGGTCACGAATAGACTCCTATATTGTTGACTATTATAGAAAACTGATCACGTATAATGATAGAAGATGTATCGAGACACAGGAATGGGTATGTTTGATCTGGCATAATGATGATTAATTACGATTGTGGGGTCTGCGTACGCGACTGGTCCACAAAGTATGGAAATCAAAAATTTAAAAATTAAAAAAAAGACGTTTACAAGTGTTTTTGATATAGATGTACATAATGATACTTTGATAAGTATGTTTTAACTTAAATAGGGATGTTATGATTAAATTGTGGTGTCTGCGTTCGCGCCTGGCCTACATAGAATGGAAATAGGCACCAACATTAATAAAGACTTTTCATATCTATCTGCGTAAGTATACTTTGATAATTATGTTTCAGTTTGAAGAAATATGGTATAATAAAATTATGGGGTGTTCGTCCGAGGCTGACCTTCATAGAATGGAAATATATCACAATTTTTAACAAGTTTTTTTTAATATAGATCCACAGAATATTGTGATAAGTCTTTCGGTGTGAACAGGTATGGTATAATAAATTATTGAGTTTATCTATTTTATTTTTACTTTCATCATATTTTGCTTTGGTTTTGATACCCCCAAATTCGAAGTTATCTCGTTACAACCCTCCCTTTCCATAACCTATCATACTTTCATAAATCAGAGTCCATTTTCTGTAGACGGTTTTTGAACCCAGTCAACGACGGGTAATTTTGCTAGCATATATATATACATATATATATATATATATATATATATATATATATATATATATATATATATATATATATATATATATATAGGGAGAGAGAGAGGGAGGGGGAGGGAGAGAGAGAGAAAAGAAATAGGAGATCAGTAAAGCAGAACTTACATTTAGTTAACTGTTATTTCACCATAAACAAGAACGAGTGTGGTTTGGGCGTAAAGGGTTATTATTCGGCACTAATTTTACAGGGGATACTATGTAGGGGGTTGAGCAGCTAGATGTCTGTTCACATTACACTTGAACTTCTGCATGTCAGTACAGTTGGGGAGCAAAGATTCGCGGGGGCATTCCAAAGAATAACAGTTTGAGGGATGAAATTATTGGTGTAGATGGCTTTCTGTCATCTAAGGATCTCTAAGGGTGGTATTTTGTTACTGGTCAATTTAGTTAGCGGTATTTACGCGAAGGCTCTTGAATTGAAGGTCATGTTTAATTTCAGAATTGTTTATGATAGGTTAGCTATTCTGTACAAGTCCGAGAGATGAAAAGTTTTCGGTGTGTAGCTGTGCTTTTTAAGTCTCGGACTTTATAATTTTTGTAGGCAAACAGCAAAAGATCTTTCTCGTATTGACACGAAAAATTATGTGCTGATATGGTAAAAGATTCAATACTTTTATGGACGAATTTTGATTTCTGATTGGTTGCTAGCAGAAGGTGGTTCCATTTGATTGGTCAGTTTCTATCGTCAGTTTCAATAAGTAAAAACCTTCCAAATTTCGGTGATCATACTCTCCATTATATATGGTGGGGATAAGTCTCCTTGCTGCTTTGGTTGCTTGGAGACTTGGGTAGAAAGTATCAGTCAAGAACCCGTTTCTGACAATCAATCCGACAGGTGCGGTGTCAAGAACTGGCCCAGTACCTGACGGACTGAGGTACGCCGTCTGGGTATCATCCAATGGGTCCACCCTCCCAGGCCTTGCCACCCGGCTTTTGGGTGGAGTAAGTTCATTGCTTACTGCTTGAGTCACTCGGACCGGGGAATGCCGACGAAGATGCTCAGGCAATTTTTGCTATGCAAAATTTCCTTTCCTTTAGGAGAGCTTGCTTGACACCCCACTTTCCCGATCTTGTATCACACAATGCTGTGGTGGGTAGCATTCAAATATCTACCCTCCATTATATAAAAAATATCGCAACAGAGGGGGTACGTGCTTTGAGTTCGTCGGAGCACATTCCATTAAAATACTTGTAAACAGGCAGAGAGATGCAACATTCCAGCGACGAGATAGAAGTTGGAGTTTAGTTGACAGTGAGGGCTTATTAGGTTGGAGAACTTTTTTTTGAACTTGTCTAAGAGCGAGAGATGAGTAGCAGATGCTTAATCCCAGATGTGGTAACAATACTTCATACATGGACGGATGGTGTCTTTGTAGAGATAATCTCATGATTCTCGCTTCCTTTATTTTGTCCTTCAGTCCTTGCATTCCATGGCTGATGTATCTGAAAAAGAGGAGATAATTATTGTTTCTCGACTTCGAATCTCTCCGTCTAACACTCATCGTTAGCTAATTTTTGATCTTAAGGTCGTTTTTTTTTTTTCATTATTTAGCTTCTTACATCAAGTGGCTTCATGCCTTGTCTGAAGCGAATTCTATAAAAACATTACAAACTTGAAAGCTTATAACGTCGACATCTTTTTAATAACGCAAGCAAATCACACACACACACATACACAATCACGCACACACACACACACACAATCATACACACACAATCACACACACACACACAATCACACGCACACACACAATCACGCACACACACACACACACACGCATATATTTAAAGAGAGTAAAATGTAAACTTAGGTTTACTTTCGACAACTTCATAACTGACGCTTCCTTTCAGTTCTCACATTTCATAAGCGATGTTTCTGACAAAGAGGAAAGAATTGCTGTTTTTTGGAGTCAAAATATATCCATTTAACATTTATTATTTTCTAGTTTTTGATCTTGAAGTACTATTTTTTAGCTCCTTACATCTAACGGTATTGTCTGAAGTTATTCTCATTTTTAAAAAATACAATATTCCTAACGTTCGTACATATCCGTAAGAATGCTTGCAGAGAGGAAAAAACGAAAGATAAAGTCGATCCTTATGAAAAAATGTAAAATTTTATTGACGAGAGACAGCGAATTTGGAGAAATCGATGACCATATAATAACTAGTAAGAGAGTATGCTGTTAACCTACAAAAGAAAAAAGTGTTGTTTTTTTTTTTTAATTATTTTATTTATGACGTTGGGTTCGTTAAGCAAAGAGCGAGAACTGGACAATTAGAATGCGTTACCAGCACTGACGCAAAGGGATCGTACATTGGAAAATCTCAGCGAGATTGTGTTGAATATATTTTAGACTTTGCTGAAGTAACACATGATTCAAGAAGTACCGGTTCCAGTATATAGATGTCGCCACTAATAGAATATCTGTATTATTTTATGAAGTACTAACCTTCAAATAACTCGTGTCAAAATTTGAGCTCAATCGGATAATTAGTTTACGAATTACCATGTAAGGCTACTGCTATAAATTTCGAAAACAATAGACAAGTGCTCGTATCATTTGGATTTTTCGGACTACTATTACCATCTTAAGTGTTATTTTCACAACGTTTCGGTCGTTGTTACCTCCAGCCTTCTTCAGGTGTATCTTGTCGAATTTAAGGATTTTTCTGTCGAACTCGGGAAATTACGCGGAATTTCGAATGGGGAACCCTTAATTTTATTCACGTCGGTAGTATGCTCTTGTTCCGTCAGCCATGATTCGTTATTTTATTTCAGGTGTCGCTCGGACTGAAGATTGGGCCTTTACCATTCAGAAGAGTGTAACTTTTATAACTAAATTTGACCAAATTTTACTCTGTTCACTAAAGAAGTGGGATACAGAATTTTCCGAAAAAAAAAAATTCTTTGAACGGCAATCGCTATCACATATGATATTTTTACCCCTGCTATTGCGATGATATACGGATTCGAAAACACCTCTAACTACAACCACTGTTAATAGTTTCCCTTTCTCTTTTTCTCTACCAAGAACAAATCGAAGATCCCACGAGCAAAGTTTGTCTTGAATTGGAAGTCATGTTTAATTTCAATTGAGTTTCCGATGGGTGGCTATTCTATACAATTCCTGGATATGAATAATTTTCGGTGGGTAACTGTTCTGTACCGGTTCTGGACTTGATAATTTTGCAAGCCAAGAGTGAAAGATCCTTCTCGTGTTGACACAAAAATATCATGCGCTGGAATGCTAAAAGATACAATTTTTATAGAGCAATTCTGGTTTCTGATTGGTTGATAACTAGAGCTAAGACAACAGCATATTCTGTTTTTTTCTAAAAATGGTATGCTGATATCGTGAGGTTTCCGTTCGCGCCCGGTGTCCATAAAATAGAAATATGTAACAGACTCCTCTAAGGATATTGGAGATAAACCGTAATTACCGGATATATTATGTGACTACATTAACCAGATTACTTAGATAAATACTTTACAGTTTTAACAAAATGGCTACAATAATATTGCGGGGTCTCCATTCATACTAAACGTCAACTAAATGCCCAGCAGTAATATACTACATATGAAAGATATCGCTGTGGAATTTCTACACTTCCTGTTAATATAACATTACTATATTATTTTATGTTCATTATAAACCATCTCCTTTCCTATCGCCGAAAATTCAATATAAAACAAATGTTTTTAAATTTAGATTATTTTTTAATTATTTAAAGAATAGGTGACAATTAGTTTTACGCTAAGAATGAAAATAGTCTTTATTTTCAAACGTTTTAATAAATAAAGTAAGCAAAAGAAAAGATAAGGTCGAGATTGAGTTTACTTTTGGGCGCGTAACTCTTGCTTCCCTTGTTTTGTACCTTAGTCCTTACATTCCATGAACGATGTTTCTCACAAAGAATTGAGAATTGCTGTTCGATCCATCTAACACTTATCGTTGACTAGTTTTTAGTTTCTTTCATCAATTGGTTTCATTCCTGGAGCTATTTACAAAAAAAAAAAGACGATGTTTAGGTAATCATTTTAGCTGCAGGAAGAAAGATAATTATTTTAAAAAGAATTTAAATTGCTGCAGTTTTTAATTAAGAAGAAACTTATTCGTTTTATTTATTCCAGGAATATTTAATTGACAATAGAAATTATTTTTTTCCGGGCGGAGACCATTTTTGCTTAATATTATTAAACCTTATATTAATATCTTTATTTAATCTAAATATAACAATTAAAAGTAATTACGCAGATAGATGTAGAACGCATCGGTGGAATTTCCACAGGGTTATGCTAGTCTATAAATATTACAAATAGATGAGATGTTCTTTTTGATTTATTGTTGCTGCTATCAGATCAAGATGTCTGAAGATACTGGCTTCCTGACCAAAATGCATAAAACATTGATATTATTGTTTTTTTTTTGTTTTTTCGTCTTTTTTTTTTTTTTTGTAAAACTCAGCCATGTTCTGTAGAACCAAAAAAAAACATTAACGATTTTCCTATAAAACAATCAAACCAAACACTATAAAGGAATATTTGAAGAGATAAAATAAAACTTGAAGCATAAAATCTTTTACCAAAATGAGTAGATTTGGCACTAAAGACGCAAAAGGTATTTATATGCCATAAAGCAAAACAACCAAACCAAAAACCATGGATAAATATTTCAAGATATACAGGACTTCAAGCATATAAACTTTCACAAAAAAAAAAAAACAGATTCGACATTAAATAACCCGAAAAGGGTTGATATGCCATAAAACAAAACAACCAAACCAAACACCGTGAATAAATATTTCAAGGTCCTGGATATGACCTTAAACTATATCCGATGGTGAGGCCCCAGCTTGCAGGCCTTAGGGAGTGTGTAGCCACCCTTTAATTTCCATTGCTCCCAGGTCCACTCTGACCCAGAGTGGTAGTACCTGCTAGGGTCCCAACTATGGGTTAAATAGAATACGACCTAAAAAACAAATATACTATATTAAAAAATCGCTCTTCAAATGACCAGATTCGGCATTAAATAACCTGAAAATGGTTGATATGCCGTAAAACAAAACAACCAACCAAAATATTTCAAGACATAAAGAACTGGAAGCATATATATCTGATATACCAAAATGACTTGATTCGGCATTAAATAACCTGAAGAGTGTTTGATATGCCATAAAACAAACGATAAAACCAAACTGAACCTTTTCTTCGTTCTTTACTTATAATCAAAATAGGTTTTCACGACAGATCACACACACTTTTTATTTTTATTTTTTTTAATCTTCCTATTCATATAAAATAATATAATAAATACAGGTGCGGCAAAAATACTTCCCACATTTTAAACTTTCAACTTTATGTTGTTAATGAACTTATGCAAGTGCCGATGGTGTTTTCATTTAACTAATAATTTGCCAACTTTTTAAGTTACCCTCATCGAGCAATATAATTTGGATTCGTGCACATCATACTTTCACTGCAGAAATGTTTTTCGAAGAATGGTGAATCTGTAACTGCAACACACAGAGCTTTCCGAGTTCATTACAAGTTATGACGGCATGATGCTGTTCCAGATAGAAAACCAATGCAGCTATGGGTTGAAAATTTCAGAGCTAAGGGTCACTTATAAAAAACCCACTTTGAAGGCTTCGAAGCACCCGAATGCCTGACAGTATTCAAACTGTGAGACTTTACTTTGTGTTACTCAGTTTGCTACCCCTTCATGTTTTCGCCTTAGTATTTTTCTAATTGAACAGCCAAAAGAATTCAACACACATATATGCAGTTCGATCCATACAAATTAATGATTGCTCCGAAATTGCACGACCGCTATTGGAAAGATGGTATGTCGAAATATGGGAGATATTTCTGCCGCACCCTGTGTAATGTACAACCAAAAATGCATCGTTTTCAATCATGTTGTAACACGGATATAAGAGACCCGGATATAAGAAAACTGATATAAGAGAGATTTTCCCTGGTCCCAAACTAGAGACACTGTAACCCGGACATAAGAGACTTGTAGAGATCGGAGAATAAGTCTCTTATATCCGGGTTACACTGTAATCGAAAGTTACGTTTCTGAATTTTTTAAGATGAGGATTGATTATTTGTATTATTGTGATTCTTCGGACTACTGTTCTCGTCTTGAGTATTATTTTCACAATGTTTCGGTCGATGTAACCTCCGACTTTCTTCAGATATAGCTTATCAAATTCGCTATATTTCTGTCGAACTCAGGAATCTGCACTGAATTTCGAACGGAACTTTTCATTTAATAATGTACGTCGTAGCATGCTTTTGTTTTATCAGTAAGAACTAGGTAAAAGTTCGAAGCAAACAACATTTGTATTTGGTTGTTGCACGCACTTAGGATTGAATTCTCAACCCCCTGAAAGCGTATAAGTTTAGAACTGAATTTCGAATAATTGAAAGTTGAAGAAATAGTTTTTTAATCCCCAAATTCAATGAAAAATGTGTGCTCTTCTTTAAAATAAACATTTATTACCTTGAAGATATAAAGCAAACTTTCGACCGAACAATGTCCTCGTCAAGCGATTCTTTTTAATTAATCACAGTTTTTCTTGGGATATAAAAATCTATCACGAATAGTAAATAAGCTGTTGGGATGTTAAGTGGACATTTTGTCTCTTCAAGTGCAAGCATGTTCATGTGACAATTTTATTTGTTTGGTGCAAAAATAATGTCGGTTTATGTACCTCATAAAAACGACATTATTTTTGCACCAACCTAATATAAGAAATAGGATGGCATTGTTTTTTTAAAATGTCAATCTGACAATGGAGGAACAAATGCGGGTTTATGACCTAGAATCTATCTAACTATAACTTATTGTTGGCTAGCTTTTTTTTATCTTGAAATAATATTTTTTGTTGCTGGTTTAGCTCTGCTATTAAGTGGTTTCATGCAAACTAGAAGAATACTCATCTCATAAACGTTGAGCTACATTTTAATACTTGAAGATTTATGAGATATATGCATACTCTATCCATCCCGTAAATGATGAAATAATTTATTTTTGCCAGCTCGTGTTATTTATTTGTATATAAAATAAATTTAGGTTTATTAGATGCAGAACAATGCAGAGGTGTAACGGATAGACTCAAACTGAAGCACCTAATGATATAATAGCGGAACAAACTTTTGTCATTCTGAGTTCGGATGTGTCTAACTGATGAGCTCACATGAGGGCGAAACTCGAGTCTTGAACTTCCGGTTTATTGGCTTTCACTGCTCTTGCGAGCAGCGACGTTGTCTGGCTGTGGAAATAATCATATATTCTCTCTCACATTCTGAGAATTATTTTGATTATTGCTCATCAGGTAAGCTTGTCGTGATGATATCCTTAGCGAGTATAAAAATTCCTAATTGTGAGACATCGACTTGGGTTATAGCTGGTCGCGATGATCACATCCATTGTTCGATACAAAAGTAGGTTCATTCCACTGTCGGATTTCGTTGCAGTTTACTTGATCTGTGATTGCTAATAAGACTTCCTTGTGTGCGGCGCGTTGGCTCAGTTGGTAGAGTGCTTGCCTCGCACGCAAGAGACTCGGGTTTCGAATCCTGAGTTCGAATGTGTCTAACTGATCAGTCCAAATGAGGGCGAAACTCGAGTCTTTGACTTCCGGTTCGTTGGCTTTCATGGCTCTTGTGAACTGCGACGTTGTCTGGCCGTGGAAATAATTATATATATATATATATATATATATATATATATATATATATATATATATATATATATATATATGCATGCGCAGATAATCATATAATGATTAGATCACTCTGACAGACGTTAAAAACATTTAAAAATAAATGTTTAAATTTCAACGTTAATTCTAGGTCCTTGCTAATGGAGTGAGAGATGCCTTATTTGAATCTTTCAACCGGCGTTAATCGTTACACCACGCACTGATGATTCCTGACAGGATGAAACACTAGTGTCTGTAGATATTTAATAATTATTATATTATAGTGTCCGTAGGTATTTAATAATTATATATATATATATATATATATATATATATATATATATATATATATATATGATGTTGTTCTGTTGACTACTATACACTCAGTAACCCTTATCCTCGAATGGCCTCTGGGTCTTGATAAGTGGTGATTCTTTTGTAAAAATATATATATATATATATATATATATATATATATATATATATATATATATATATAGGTTTAATAAAACATAATATTGATTTGTTAGGAAACCCTATATTGATTATT
The DNA here is from genome assembly GCF_053919585.1 of Euprymna scolopes. Taxonomy (NCBI): domain Eukaryota; kingdom Metazoa; phylum Mollusca; class Cephalopoda; order Sepiida; family Sepiolidae; genus Euprymna; species Euprymna scolopes. Next base: position 92,189,257 of record NC_136496.1, read on the forward strand.
TAATTTAGGGAGGCGGTTTACGCAACAACGCACCCACGCTTCTTACCATGTTACCTAGAATATGTAACCCATAACGTAAGTCTTAGTTAATTAGTTTTACGAGTTTACCTCGCACGTATATATTATTGACGCTCGTGCGCATGGGTAAAATTTTATTGGATAGTATAACTCAAAATATGCGATACACCGATTCTCCTCCAGACCACTAAAGTTAAGCAACAATGAGTCTGGCCAGTACCAAATGGGTAACCATTTGGGAAGGTTAGGCACTTTATGTACCGCGCCGAGTCGTAATAATTTCCTGGTTGGTATCTGGGGAAGCGTTTAACTCACCGGAGGGGGGGGGGAGATACACCCCCGAATCAAGACGGAAAGCAACGGGAAACTAGTCTTTAATTGTCTTTCCGAGATTACTATGGCTCTACAATTTGTAAAGCCATGGTCGCCGACGTTGTTAAAAACTGCAGGGTAGCATGCATGCAATCATAACTCAAAATCTGAAGTAGAGAAATCCTTTTCGTTATCATTTTTTTTTTTTTTAATTTTAAACGTTTGAGGGGGATATGAGCTTTAGAAGAATACTGATCTCAAATGGAACATGTACATCAAATCTGTTGCCAAGGCCGCTGGAAAAATGGTGTGATCCTTCTATCGATCCAACAGATATCTCACTGCTGATGCAATTCTCTATCTATATAAGAGGCAGGTACGTCCAAGGATGTAGTACTGTTACCACATCTGGGCAGGAGCTGCTAGAAAGGAGTTATCCTGCCTTGATAGAGTTCAAAATAGACTTCATAGCCTCATAAGAGATGTCCTTTTCTCTTCCCTGCAACCTCTTTTCCTCAAAGAAGAGATGTTGCAAGTTTGTCTCTGCTTTATCGTTATTTTCATGGCAAGTGCTCGACTGAGCTTCAATTTATGGTCCCCCCTCGCCAAACTTTCACAAGAAACACTCGGCTAGCTGAAAACACAATCAATAATTCCCTCCACTCTTTATCTGTGCCTAAACCTAAACGTAGATTCTATGAACAAAGCTTCTTTCTTAGAACTGCACGCCTATGGAACTGTCTTCCGTTTTCCTGCTTTCCAGCTGACTACAATCTGGTTGTCTTCAAGTCCAATGTAAACAAGTTCTTGATGAGCCGTTCCACTTAAGTTAACAAATTTACCGAATTTCCATTACTAACGATTGCTATATTTTCCAATTGACTACTGTACACTCTTAACCCTTATCCTCGAGTGGCCTCTGTGCCTTAAGTTGTGATGCCTGTGTAAAAAAAAACTTCCTCTATAGCAAGAGTCTTTAACTTTGTATGGCATTAATTATTGATATGAAAATATACAGTTCAAATAAAGTAATAACTTTGCTAGTGTTATTCCGATCCTATTCGGATATAAAGATTTAGGGTTGGAAGTTGATCTTAAATAGGATCTGTATATGCACAAAATATACTGAGCGCTTTCCTACTCTATTAGCTGTCCTGGAAAACAAAAGAATTTTCAAACTAGTGTTGGTTTATCCTAAGCTGCACTTGTTTTAAAAAAGCGGAAAATTTGAGAATAAAAGAAAGCACGTATTCAGCATTTTGCGTGAACATTTGTCAATTAGAAAACTGTGTTCAGAGTAGGCGTAACATTTGTTCTCATTCGATCAAAACTCATCGACGATTCAGAGCATTGTTTACAACTATTTCAACTCAACGAAAGGAGTTTTTTCATAAATATGTGACTATAATCAAAACATGGACCCATCGCTTTACCGCAGAGTCCAGAGTCGAACCAACAGTCAGCACAGGTGATACTAGCAGTGTAAAGCCGTCCAAAGCAACCAGGGACGCAAACATCAGTAGGTAAGTATTTGGCTCCCGTATTTTGGAATGAACAAGGTATTTTGTTAATCGATTACCTTGAAAAGGAAGAACCACCATCAGCGAATAATATACAGCATTCCTGATGCCTTTGAAGGAAGAAGTCGCATAAAACAATTAAAACGAAGTGCTCCCTTTCACGATAAACACTCGTCTAGCTGAAACAACTGTCAATAGTTTCCCCCACTGTGCCTAAATCAAAACGTAGATTCCATGAACAAAGCTTCTTTCTTAGAAGTGCACGCCTGTGGAACTCTCTTCTGTTTGCCTGTTTCCCACCTGACTACAATTTGGATGTCTTCAAGTCCAACATAAACAAATTCCTGTTGAACCGCCGCCTTAAGTAAGACACTTTATCAAATCTCCAATACTAACGATTACTACGATACTATTCCATTGATTACTGTACACACAATAACCCTTGTCCCCGAAACCTTCCGGGCCTTGATAAGTGTTGACCTCCATATAAAAAACAAAAATGAAGTAAAGGTGTCCCTTTCTTGCGTCATGAATACAACCTCCATGAATTGCACTTCTAATTGCATCCAAACCCTTCGTATTCTCTAGATCGTTCCTCCACGACTACTGGTTATATGCAGCCTTCAAAGGAATGCACCAAGATAGAGATCAGCTCTAATAAAGCATTGTTATCGGAAATGTAGGCGTGTTTTCAGGATAAACCCAAATTGTTATACAAAAAATAAAAGTCATCGAATTTTTAGAGAAGCGTTGGGATTAGTGGATCGATAATCTAAACTGAGACTATCTTTGCCTCACAATTGTTGTTGTACTTTTATTTTTATTTTATTTATTTAAGTGGAATCCTTTTAGATTAGATTTCATAATTTGTGCATTCATTTTTTTTTGTTTTTTGCATTCATTTTTTTTTTTTTTTGGATTCATTTTTTTTTTTTTTTGCATTCATTTTTTTTTTTTTTTTTGCATTCATTTTTTTTTTTTTTTTTTGCATTCATTTTTTTTGTTTTTTGTTTTTTGCATTCATTTTTTTTGTTTTTTGTTTTTTGCATTCATTTTTTTTGTTTTTTGTTTTTTGCATCCATTTTTTTTTTTTTTGAATTCATTTTTTTTTTTTTTGCATTTTTTTTGTTGTTTTTTGCATTCATTTTTTTTTTTTTTGCATTCATTTTTTTTTTTTTTTTGCATTCATTTCTTTTTTTTTTTTTGCATTCATTTTTTTTTTTTTGCATTCATTTTTTTGTTTTTTGTTTTTTGCATTCATTTTTTTTGTTTTTTGTTTTTTGCATTCATTTTTTTTGTTTTTTGTTTTTTGCATTCATTTTTTTTGTTGTTTTTTGCATTCATTTTTTTTTTTTTTTTGCATTCATTTTTTTTTTTTTTTGCATTCATTTTTTTTGTTTTTTGCATTCATTTTTTTTGTTTTTTGTTTTTTGCATTCATTTTTTTTGTTTTTTGTTTTTTGCATTCATTTTTTTTTTTTGCATTCATTTTTTTTGTTGTTTTTTGCATTCATTTTTTTTTTTGTTTTTTGCATTCATTTTTTTTGTTTTTTGTTTTTTGCATTCATTTTTTTTTTTTTTTTTTTTTTACTATTTCAAAAGATTCCCAAACGTAAAAATATTAAAAAAAGACAACAAACCCGACAATGGAAGACAAAGATAATGCACACAACATTGGATTCATAAGACCATAAAATCCAACTTTGATCGCCCTTCAGGGTCCGTGGCGCAGTGAATAGAAGCGTTGAGACTCTATGATTCAAGGTGAGTATTATCTGAAAATAGCGGTTTCAATCCTATCCATTAGTTGGCCAAAACGTGGCGAGACAACAACTATGGAAGGCAGTAATTGCTGGGATCAAGTTACAAGACTCAGCATTCCTATCCCGTCGCGGTTAATCACCTGGAGAAGGCCAGAGGATGAGTTGGCCGAAACGTGGTGAAACAACAAAAAAAGAATGAATGCACAAGTTCGTGTTTTATTATTAAGGACTGCAACTTATTCGGGATTGTATTATTCAACACAGTTGTGTGTGTTTCGCTTCAAATTTGATGAACGCGATAAACGCGGAAGTCGATGACATTTTTTTTTTTTCAATGTCGCATAATTATTGACTGGTGTGCAATATTATCAGCTATTACAGTTCTGCTTCACTTTCATCGTGCACCGGTTGACATTTACTTGAACGCTCTCGGTGTGGACTTCCTTCCTTCTTTACTTCCTTCTTTCCTTCCCCTTCCCTCTCTCTTTTCTTCTCTCTTTATCTCTCTCTCTTTCTTCAATAAGCGACGGTACATGAGTATCTCCCCGCCCCCTTAGCGTTTTTTTCGTTTTGTTTTATATGCGGGGCGGAGGAACTGATTGCTTAAAGGATGGGCAAGTGTGAAAGCAAGAACGTTCAAATTGAAATGCATATGCATGAGTTGGTATCTTAAATGTCATTACAACAAGGCTTTCTTTCATTCGGTTTTTACAGGAAGTTGAGCCTGCCCCCCCCCACCCCGCTCCCCAACTATGTGGGCAATTATTAAAGCATCCTTCGCACGTTTGCACTAGATCAAAGTCATAAAAAATCGAATCATAATAAAAATTAATTGTAATCGAATTGCACAGATTTGGGTGTGACAAAACTCCAGCACGAGCTGACCTTAAAGTATAGTTATTAGCGAACAGATACTACACCGTAGTATCCGGGGTTTTTTATCATTTCACATTTTCTTGCTTCGATGCCGATTTTTTTTTTATAGAAATCGTACCAGACAAGGAATGAAGCCATTTGATGGAAGGATCTTAAAAATACTATCATAAGATTAAAAAGAAATTGCCATCGATAAATGTTAGACAGAATAGATTCTGGTCCCAAAAAACAGTCAGAAACATCGTCTTGGAATTTGAGGACTAAAGGACAAAATAAGTGAAATCTATGAGGTTGTCGAAAGTAAACGAAAGATCCACTTTCGACTCTCTTCATTTATTACAAAGTGGTTTTTGGTCGCCCGGACAAAAGGAGGGTGTACCTGTAAATCCGTGTCCATTCATTCGTTCATCTTTCCGCACTTTTCTCAATAACTAAGCCTTGGCATATTTTGAAATTTTGCACAAACATTAAACATGATATGAGTAAAATATGTAACAGAACGCTTTAACTCTGTACAGGAAAATTCCGGTTGCCCAAATAGGGGTGCCTTTCGGGTTAAAATGGCTAAAATTGATACTTTTGTGCTTATTAAAAAAAATGATGTCTTGGATTTTTATAAAGCTTACTGAAAAGTAGTAACTAACTGATTTCGAGATAATTTTGTTTGTCTATACTTTGCGATAACTCTTGGATGTGCCCCAGGGGCTCTTTCAGGACTAAAAACACCCTATTTGGGACTATTTTATCATATTTGTCCAAAATTTGATGTGTATTTCTATTTAGCAGTTTTGTATTGTGCTGAACTCAAATTTAAATATGATTAGGCTTTGGGGAATTTTGGGGCTAAATGGGGCGGGGGTGACAAATGATGGCCTTGGTGATTTCTTTTTTTGCATGGTGCAGAACTCAAATTTAAATATGTCAAGGAATTGAGGACTTTTAGGGCTAAATGCGGGGGGGGGAGGCAAATGATGGACTTATTCATTTCTTTTTTTTTTTTTTTTGCATGGTGCAGAACTGGAATTTAAAGGTGTAAAGCTGAATCGTTTATACATGTTTACCAGGATTTAACGTCCCCTGGATACTTTTGGGGTTAAATGGGTAGGGGGAGGGGTCAAATGCTGAACTTAGTCATTTTTTTTCACTGTGCACTAACGGGGGACCACGCATATTTCATTTGTTTAACATGGCATTCTGTGAGCCTCGTACCAACAATGATAGATTCCAAAGTTAGCATTAAGCGCGTTATTTGGCTCAATTTATGGCCCTCTAGCATTATGCCACTCTCTTATTAGTCCAAGTAAAAGCTTGATTAGTGAACTTTGGAGGAAAGATAATGAAATCCCAGAAAAAGTGATAATTAAAGGAGATTACGAGTTTGTTTTTTTTTCATTGCATACTAAGCAAGAAAATGAATGTTTTACGATTTTTGAAAAGGCAAAGTTTTTTTTTTTATACTTGTATAGATGGATTTTACGCCTGAAAATATCCTGTATCTCTATAAGGCCACCATTCGTCCATGTATGAAGCATTGTTGTCACATTTGGGCTGGCGTATCTGCTGCTAGTCTCTCACTCCTGGACGGGCTTCAAAAGAGAGTCGCCAACCTGATAGGTCCTGAACTGTCATCTAAGCTTCAACAGCTGTCCCATCGACGAAATGTTGCATCCCTCTGTCTGTTTTACAAGTATTTTAATGGTGGATGCTCCGATGAACTACACACCCTTGTACCCCCTCGAAGTAAATACCTCCGACAAACCTGACAAGCAGCAAAATCTCACCCCTACACTCTGGAGATCCCTAGATGTTAGAAAGCCTTTTATTCAAATAGTTTCTTTCCCAGAATTGCTAGACTTTGGAATTCCCGTCCGGGGCCCTGCTTCCCCAACTGTACTGACATGCATAAGTTCAAGTGTAATGTGAACAGACATCTGTTCAACTCCATACATAGAATTCCATTCAACTTATGCCCCTGATAGTAGCCCTCTACATCAAAGTGGCCCTGTACCTTGTTTGGGGTGAAAATGTAATTAAACAACAAGAACAAATACTATCCTTAGAAATTATCAAAAGTATTTTAATTTTTATATTTGTTCCAATCTGCAGTGTCCTTTGTGCCAGCCTAGATTACTTCAGCATTAAACCGACCTGCATCACATCCATCCCTTATAGGGAGGCGATATTTGGGGTGTAAGAATGAATGTTCTTGAAAGTTTATTGTTGATAACCATCTAAAACATGTCTTGTTGAGAACGAGGCTTTTCAATATTACAGGGTGGAACAATAAAGTTATCGCCCTAAATAAAATAAAAAAAAACGACGTATTTATTTTTAAAAGTTTATTGAAAAAAATAAATTCAGGTAACTTGATGTGTAGTAGAGCTGATATCTATTCAATGCAACCGCCTTCAGACTCAACCAGCATCGATACGGGTCCGGAACTGGGAGCGTGCCTTTTCCACAAATGCCGGCGAGAACTCAGCGAATACTTGGAAGATGGCAGTGATCAGGATGGTTTTCGTGTTGTAGGAAGGCACGGTAGTGATGTTCTCGATGTATGACCAAACGAAATAGTCCAACGGGTTCAAGTCGAGGGAGAAGAGGGGCCAATTAGAGAAGGGTACAAAGTTGTAGCATTCCTTCTAAAGCTAAGCCTAGGTCTCTTTAGACTTGTGGGCCGGCACCGAGTCCTGCTGCAACAGCGAGGGTTCGCCAGCGGCCACCTGATTGCACTCTTCAGCACATCCAGGTACACTTTCGTGTTGACTTTCAAGCCGACATCGAATATGTGAGGTGGTATGATGTTACTCTCACTTGAAACCACACCAAAGACGATGACCATAGTTACAAACTTTGTTTGCATTACCCTGGGAGCGTCCCTCGTATTCCTGGAAATCCAGCGATGCATTTTGAGGGCGTTGGCAGTGGTCCTGTTGTCATAACTTGGATCACTTTCAGGCATGACAGAAGGTTCCTATTGCTCTTGGGATTTGTATACAACTGGCCACCTGGTAGATGGTTTGCAACAAAAAAAGAAGAAAACGGTTTTGATCAAACGGAAATGAAATAATGTCGTCTTTCAAGGGCGACAAATAACTCAACCATGTATATACGTGTTAGCACACATATATATATATATATATATATATATATATATATATATATATATATATATATATATATATACTAGCAAAAATACCCGTCGTTGACTGGGTTCAAAAACAGCCTACAGAAAATGGACTCTGATTTATGAAAGTATGATAGGTTATGAAAAGGAAGGGTTGTAAAGAGATAGCTTCGAATTTGGGGGTATCAAAACCAAAGCAAAATATGATGAAAGTAAAAATAAAATAGATAAACCCCATAATTTATTATATCATACCTGTTCACACTGAAACACTTATCACAATATTCTGTGGATCTATATTAAAAAAAACCTTGTTAAACTTTGTAACATATGTCCTCCATTCTATGGAGGTCAGGTGCGAACGAACACGCCATAATTTTATTATACCATATTTCTTCAAACTGAAACATAATTATCAAAGTATACTTACGCAGATAGATAATAAAAGTCTTTATTAAAGTTTGTGCCTATTTCCATTCTATGGAGGCCAGGCGCGAACGAATACCCCACACTTTTATTATACCATCCCTATTTAAGTTAAAACATACTTATCAAAGTATTATTATGTACATCTATATCAAAAACACTTGTAAACGTTTTTTTTTTTATTTTTAAAGTTTTAATTTTCATACTTTGTGGACCAGGCGCGTACGCAGACCCCACAATTGTAATGAATCATCATTATGCCAGATCAAACATACCCATTTCTGTGTCTCGATACATCTTCTATAATTATATGGGATCATTTTCTATAATAGTCAACCATATAGGAATCTATTCGTTACCAGACACATACACACAGACGTTCAGCTTTATATATATATATATATATATATATATATATATATATATATATATATATATATATATATATATGTATGAGTTGATGAGCATTGGCTGAGGAGAGCTTGATATGGGTATCTAAAACGGTCCTAATTATCGAGTTTGAAACCGACGGTACCAATGACTTGTCTCATCTAGAAACATTTGATAAACAAAAAAATATATATAAACATGTTCTTATTTTCGGATTTTTCTCATAATTAACCACTCTGCTGGATTTCTTCCCCCCCCAAAAAAAAACTAATTATATATATATATATATATATATATATATATATATATATATATATATATATATATATATATAGTAGCGTCCAAAAGTTAAGGAACGGTCGATCATTTTTATTGAGTGGCTTCTAACTTTATCTATGAAAAGGGAGAAAAACTTTTTTGGTGAATTTTCCAATGTTTATTAATGGTAGTTAAATTAAAAAAAAAACATTTTCTTTTTTATTTTGAATACATATTAGTTTTTTTTTACATATATAGTATATAAGTATGAGGCATGGTATCTTCAAAAGGAACTGGCCCCTTTGTGAGGATTCATGGAAAAGTTAATGGCCGAATGTACAGAGAATTTATTAGAGAACATGTGGTTCCTAATCTTCCTGATTCTGTTATCCTTATGCAAGACAACGCACCGTGCCATAAAGCAAAAATAGTTATAGAAGAGCTAAATAAATCCAATATTTGCGTTATGGATTGGCCAGCTCAGATACCCGACCTGAATTCAATTGTTTGGAAAATTATTGGTGATAAGATCACAGAAAAATTTTTTTGATGATTTATGGGAATGTATAAGAAAATCCTGGAATAATATCTCCCCGATAACATGGGAACGATTGGTTCTGTCTTGCAGCAAAAGATGCCATAGTGTGATTGAAAACAAGGGATTTTTCACTAAATATTGAAAGAATTCTTTGTTTTTTTCATTAATAATTTCCTCCGTTCCTTAACATTTGGACACCAAAAAAGTAATTAAATTTGTTTATATGTAAAAAAAATAATATGTATTCAAAATCCAAAATAATTTTTTTATTATTTAACTACCATTATTAAACATTGGAAAATTCACCAAAAATTTTTTTCCCTTTTTCATAGATAAAATTACAAGCCATATTAAAAGAAAATGATGGACCGTTCCTTAACTTTTGGACGCTACTGTATAAACGTATGAAAATAGATTTGTCAATTGTTTTGAAAATTTGCAACAATTGCATTAAGAAATAACTCTATTTTAAAGATTAATAATCCGATTGAGATCAAATTTTAGTACGGACAAATTAAAGGCTAGTACTTTATAAAAGTCATAAACAGTCGGACCCAGGATTTATTGCGTTATTTGTTACATATAGTCAAAAATATTTACACTTGAATATAGCAATAAGTATTACGTTTCCTGGTTTGATATGTGAAAGATTAAAAAAAAAATAAATATATTGTGTGGAAATTTCTAAGTCAAATACTGTCTTTGATTATTTTTGTTCATAGATTCTTTCAGAA
>NC_136496.1:92204217-92214217 GCF_053919585.1 Euprymna scolopes
AAAAGTACCAAACGAAGACGAAATTCGATGCCTTTAATTATCCCAGCCAACATCTATCTTCATTAGAAGGTTTCAATATTTTTCTGCAAGAGCGGACTAAACAGTCAATCTTCTCGCTAAATAGATTGAAATAAAAAATGGCGTGAATTATTTGCCGCAACATTTTAAGGAGCTTTGCAGACATTCTAGCGGCTGTAGTAACAGGCAGGATATTGTTGCATGCCTGTCCCTTTACCCCATTAATCGCTTACAAGAATTTTACAGATGATATTTTTATTACGGACTCCCCACGCATGAGATTACGGTTTATTCTACGTCATTAAAAACAACACCGAAACAAAGAAAGGCCAGAAAATGCAGAGCGTTTCGCTTTCGGTTTAAACGTTTGAAATTCCAAAAGAAACATTCGTTAGTGACGTCATCAAAAAGCTTAGCCAATCAGAAAAAAAAGGACGCCATGAGCTGCTGGTTAACCTAAATTCATTAACGATGTAGCCTCTCCCATTGCACGTCTATATGCTTAGGAAGTTAAATCGAATCTGGCACGAGATCAACAAATAGCTGACATGCAGTAAACAAGTACATCTATTACAAAAATTATGTTATTTTTTATTGATAACTTTTTTAAATCAATGATAAATAAAGAATTGTAAATAAATGCGACTTTAAACACCCCTTTGTTTTTATTTTGTTTTTACTATGGAATCAACGGCAGACCATCCATATGGGGTGTTAGGCGAGACAACAGCGTGATGATCGCTGATGGTGGAAATTGGATGAGTTAATTTATTTTAAAGAACACTTCATCAAGAACTTGTTTACGTTGGACTTAAAAACGATCATATTATAGTCAGCTGGGAAGCAGCTCCGCGGTATTGTGCTCCAAAGACGAGCAGTTCTAGGGAGAAAAGCTCTGCTCATGGAATTTTCGATTAGCTCTGGACACAGAATATAAGGGACATTGCCGATAGTGGTTGTAAATAGTCGAGTGTTTGCTGTGAATGCATTACAGTGGCGGACATAGTGAAACAGTCGAGCGCATGCCATGAAAATACAGATAGAGCAGATATTTATCGGACGCATTCCGATACAAAACTTACGTAAGAACACTTCCAGACACATGAAGTACTATCGTGTGAAATTCTAAAAAAAATCGGCTTAGCCGTTTCCGAGTTCATAGGGAACGTACACACACAATTGCTTTAATATAATAGTAGAGATAGAGATAACACCATTCGGTCATTGACTGACCACATCGGTTACTCTTTTGATTTCTATTAGCAAATCTCATTGTATAATATGTGTAAATAACCCTTCCGTTTGTCGACATTTTGAAGAGATCATACAACTGTGATACATGATCTAATCATGTTGGCGCACCGGATCCCCTTAAGTAAGCGAAGTTAAGAGCGCTAAGGCTGGCCATTATAAAAATGGGTGACCAAGCGCTGTTCGTGCTCTTCTCTTATCTGAGCATTGTTTCCAGTCGTTATACCTAAAACTAAACGAAACTACCCATCTGTTGAATATGCTGTCACATGGTTGCTTCCCACCCGACTACAACATGGTCGTTTTGACGTTCAACGTTAATAAATTCTTGTTGATTTCACGAATCGTTTTCAATCATATCATTAAGTTGTTGTTTATCAACAACGGACAGTCTTATTAACCCTCGTCCTTGAGTGGCATTTCGGCCCTGATAAGAGATGATTCACTAGTAAATATAAGATGCATTAAACTGTATCATATGTTGCGCTCAAGATGGGACGAATAGAATTTTTCTGAAAAGAATCTAGTCTACCATTTGGTAGACTAGATTCTTTTCAGCAAAGGAGACGCCATTCTTTTGTTTGCCATTTTTAAAAAATAATTTTCTCACGCCTTTCTCCTGATTATTCCACTTCTACCTGTTGACTAGAAGTGATTTCGTTCTCATATTCTTTCGACGAGTACATTTGCTTCTAACCACTTTTTAAGTAGATGATTTCCAAATATGCAAATTATGCACCTCTATCTCTATCCCTACTATTATATAAAAGTCACTTTGTGTGCGTGTGTGTGATTGAGTTCCTTCCTCATAGATTCCGAAACGGCTGAGCCTATCTTTTGCAAATTTCACACAAAGCTAATTCATATGTCCGGCAGCGTTCTTAGATATGTTTTGTACATAGATTAATCCGATAAGTATCGAAGAAATCCGATCTAAAAAATAATCTTTCTCTCATAGATTAAAAAAAGAAAAAGAATTTTTACAGGGGAATATTTTACGTTACACCGGCCAATTTAACGTAAAATATTCCCCAGTAAAAATTCTTCATTTTTATCTATTACAGAACAAAAGCTATGTTTAACAACATCAAACCCAAATATCAGCTGACGTGATATTGGAAACAAACACAGACGGAATTTGATGAACGATATTATCGTTATTAATATATTTATTTATTTATTTTTATTTTATTTTATTTTTGATATTTTTTTGCGAATTAGTCTACCAGGAAAAATATTCCTCGGAATATTTAATAATCAATAGAGGATTGATTCTATAATAATACATACGTAATCTGCATGAATTAAAATATCACGTTTAAGCGTATTGTACGACCAGCCAACGCTGAGCTTCCAACTAGTATATATATATTATAAATAAGTCACGTGAGGCTATAGCGCGCACACACGAACACGCTGTGCACGTCCGTAATACTGCACTCTCTGCCACACAGGAACTAACAAGCTTTTCCATTGAATTATGAATGATTATTTCTTCTTCTTCTTCTTCTTCTTCTTCTTCTTTCATTCGGCTACATCGGGATTGAAACTGTACATTTATCTTTAACGTTTTGTATTGTTTCGACAAAGACCGATCCCTAACACAAACGGAGCTGTTCATTTCCTCTTTTTTTTTTTTCTCGATTCCTTTCCTCTAATTGGTCCTTTCCAAGGGTGACGTCACCCATTCATCTTTTGCGCTCGCATTACTAAACTTAAGGATTTCGTGTTACGCAACGCCTGTGGTTTCACGTTGGATGCATGCATCATACACATCAAAGCTATAGGAAATGTTAATGCTGCATACATGAACCGGGAGTGGAAGTTCGGTGCAGTTATGATCGTTATTGTTTGCATGTAGGATGAAGTCACTTCCGTAATTTTGCACAAGACCAAAGTGACAGTGTAACCGATGTATCCATATTTGGAGTAAATGAACCATCTAATATAATAGGGTATATATATATATATATATATATATATATATATATATATATATATATATATATATATATATATATATACATATATATATATATATATATATATATATATATATATATATATATATATATATATATATAATCTTAGGTTATTGTTTTCCAGAGGTTAAATAATTAATGAAGTTTAACGAGGTTAATACAAGAGTGCTCAATACCAGGCGGCCATCACACACTCATACGAAATACTATTCTTTCTAGTGTTCCATAACCTCCATCGCGATCCTGACCACCCTTTTTTATTCATTTCTATATGTAAACACAGACTCAAATCCGCACCCCAATTGAATCTTATTTTTACATACAACCAAATCTTATTTTTAGCTTAATATTTCAGATCTGTGCTTGTGTTAGTGTTGCCATATAAAGTGCTAAATTTCACAAATTTTCATTGAAATTTTCATCGGAGTTAGAACAAAAATATCGATTTGCATATAATTCCGGCACGGGGTGTATGCATATAAATATATATTCCAAATCCCAAGATGTTTTTCCGAAGAGTATTTGGATTGTTTTTATATGATATTGACGCCATCTTATATATATATATATATATATATATATATATATATATATATATATATATATATATATATATATATATATATATATATATATATATATAGGACAACAAGAGTATGGAATATATGCATCTTCCCCATGCTACCTAGCACCTTCTCTACTCTTCTGATGAGAAGCATTAGGCTTCGAAATGCCCTGGCATAAAGAGTCCCCTCTATCCCCCACAATTTTGCCTGTATTCCATTATTCAATAAATGATCCATTCTATATCTACCAATATATAGGCTTGTGTCTTCATTTCATACTCTTGTTGTCCTATTGTATAAGCTCCAATAATTATTGTTGAGCTTGGCATTATCCGGATAAGTCTCCTTTTGTGGAATTGATCTTTCTCTTTTCCTTTTACATTAAGCTATATATATATATATATATATATATATATATATATATATATATATATATATATATATATATATATATATGTATGTATATATATATATATATATATATATATATATATATATATATATATATAGAGAGAGAGAGAGAGAGAGAGAGAGAGAGAAACCGCATACCAGCTAGTATTACGTCGGTGCAAAAAAAAAAAAAGATGCCGATTTAAAATTTCGCCGTAAAAATGAAAATTGTATTTAAAAATTAACAATGTTGACTTTTACTCTCAGCAATCGTATTCTATCTGTTAGTTATGCAATTCCTTGCGTTTTTATGTTTCTCTTGAATTCAACTCATGTCCAACTCTTCTCGTGATGTTAACCCCACGGCATCTTATAAATAAGTGAAAAATATCCAGGATTTCTACATATTTTTGCTTATAGCTAACAATAGCTAAATCTATTAACATATTACTTAATTATTTACATAAACAACTTTTAACTAAAGTTGTTACCAAAACAATATTTCTATTCTTAGCCTAGCAAGGTCACTTATCACTAGATGGATAGATAGGTAGGTAGATAGATAGATAGATAGATAGATAGATAGATAGATAGACAGATTATAAACACTTTAACAGTACCATTACAGCGAGCGACCTTTTGTGCTTCAGAATTTATTTCTTTTATATAGTCACCATCATGTCCAATGCACTGTTGCCAGCAATTCAATGACACATCTCGGCTCCTGACGTACGTCCATGACCGAAGTTTAATATTCCTAGAGTCTCACACTGTCAATTCCGCCCGAATGGATCAGAGGGAATTGCGAAATGCATGGTCTTGAAGACCGAACTTATGCATTTGTGACCTGAAAGTTTCATCTCTTTATGCAGATATTGACGGTGCGATAGTCTTAAGAAAAGCGACGCCTACCACAGACGTGCGTTAGAAGCAGAGGTGCGTCATTGAATTCCTGGCAAATGTGCATTAAGAATGGTGGTGGCTATGTAGGAAAATTCAAAAATTGCTTGTTTTTCAATGGTACTAAATTAAATATGAAAAATGTTCAGAAAAGGGTAATGCTCGATAAAGTATAAATAGTGCAAAAATATTTTAAATGATGGCCATGGGTCATTATGAACAAAATCTAATAAACGATGTTTTGAAAAAAAATATATATATATATATATATATATATATATATATATATATATAATGATTGCAACGTCTTGTCAGACGAGTGCCACTCCCTCAATCCATGAGTCCGAAAACTTTTTTTTTTTTTTAGTCTACCGACGAATTCACACGCTCAAGCAGGCATGCCACTGAAGACGGTCATCGACCGCGTTGAATTCATTAGTCCATTACTTTTGAATAAAAAACCCCGAGTATATATATATATATATATATATATATATATATATATATATATATATATATATATATATTGAATTCATTAGTCCATGACTTTTGAATAAAAAAACCCGAGTATATATATATATATATATATATATATATATATATATATATATATATATATATATATATATATATATATATATATATATATACTCGGGTTTTTTTATTCAAAAGTAATGGACTAATGAATTCAACGAGGTTGTTAGATAGTGCTCAATAAAAAGAGCTGATAATACTTGTTTATTGTTATATAAACATGGTTACATCCTGCTGCTACAAATAGCCACTTGTTTCAATCAAACAACAGATACCTCAGGCAGCGACTTGACTATTCAAAAGTTCAATGAATAATGAATTTTTATTTTAGGTAGGAACTCTTTAAAAGTTGGAGTTAAAAAACTTAAAACACAGAACTTTAATTATAAGATGTAAAGAGGGAGGGGGCAATTTAAATAAAGTTAAAAGATTATAATGGAGAGAGAGTGATTAAGAAGAGAAAAAAAGAGAAATAGAGAAAGAAAATAGAGAGAAAAAATATATAGAGAAAAAAATATAGAGAAAAAAAATACATATAATATGGAGAAGAAAAAGGAAAAAAGAAAAAGATATAAATGGCTATTATAAAGAGAATAAGGACTAGAAGGGAAAAGAAAGAATGTTGAGATATAGTTAAAAAGAGAAAGAAAGAAAGTAAGAATTAATAGGAGGGGAATCTTAAAGAAGTTGCCAGTATATAGAAAAAGAAAGAGAAAAAAATCTGCGTGTCAACCAATTTATGCTAGCTTTTTTTTTTTTTTTTTTTTTAATGGAGAGCGGAAAACGCATTGTGGATGCGTTATCGGCAGCTCCTGTTACTCTCGCTTCTTCTTATTTGTCCCTCAGTCCTCATTTTGTAATGAGTGATTTTTCTGCCAAAGGGAGAAGAAAAAGCTGTTTTCTAGGTTGGCAGTATTTTGCGCGAACAGTTGGCAGAGTTGGTCGAAATTTTCTGTTTCTATGTCTATCCTTGTAGCCATGTCACTAGTAAGGGTGCTGGAGGTAAACGTTTTGTCTGGGCTGACGTTATCCGCCTGATAGTCAGGGACCCGAACCTTGGATTAACCACTAAGGAGGCTGTCCTATCAGCAGGTGCAAAGTACTGGGGCTGCTGTATTGCCATTTGGTGAATGGAATATGGACCATACAGTAGCTTCTGGTGGGGCCTCTCGATGCCATACTAGTGGGTAATTGTTACGGCTTTACCTTATCATGTGCTACAAAAAAAAAAAAAAAAAATTCTTCGT
This sequence comes from Euprymna scolopes, assembly GCF_053919585.1. Taxonomy (NCBI): domain Eukaryota; kingdom Metazoa; phylum Mollusca; class Cephalopoda; order Sepiida; family Sepiolidae; genus Euprymna; species Euprymna scolopes. Next base: position 92,211,106 of record NC_136496.1, read on the forward strand.
TTCTTTTTCTCTCTTAGTTTCCCCTCTCTGTCCTGCTCTAAGTAAATCTGACGACCTAGTCCACAAATTCCAAAATTTAAACATAACAAGTTTCAAGAAAAAATACACGATTAAACCCGGTTCTCCAACTTCCAACGTAGACCCCTACTACCATGTCTCCTTCTCCAACATCAGGGGTCTTCGTTCTAACCTTCCAGAGGTTGAAACCCAATTACAGGAGACTAAACCAGACCTTTTATTTTTAAGTGAAACTGGCATTGGACAGGCTATTTCCCTAGATGAGTTTGCAATTACAGGATACTCTAACTTAACTTCTAAATCTGACCCCCAAGATCGCCATGGGCATGGAATATGTGCCTATATTAAAGATAGCTTTCCATGTGGGAGGGACATCTCCAGGGAAGATCCTAACTTACCCTATATGTGCTTCCGGGTTGCTTTAGCTCACACTACTGCATTTATATTTACTCTCTATCGCCCCCACAACAGCGGAGTTACTATCTTTCAAAGCATATCTGAGAAAATTGACCAAGTCCTTTCTACTTATCCTTCAGCTAACATTCACGTATGTGGAGACTTCAATGTTCAAAACGTCGAATGGTTGACCCACTCTAACAAGACCGATGATGAGGGGAGGTTCTGTCATGATTTCTCCATTGCCAATGACCTCACTCAGATTGTTCAGGAACCTACCCGTGTGCCCGATAATGACGGCCAGTATGCGAGCCTACTAGACCTTTTTTTCACAACTTGCCCTGAACTATGTTCAGTTTCTGTTCTGTCGCCTCTTGGATCTTCCGACCACTCTGTTGTATCAATTAAGATAAAAATGAAATGTAATAAGTCCCCAGACGTACCTCTTCATCGTACAGTATATCGATACAGTAAGGCTGACTGGGATAGCTTCCGTACATTTATATCTGATCTACCTCTGCATTCCATGTTTAAAAAGGATGTGTCCTCTATAGTATTAGACCTGACTGAATGGTTAATTGTAGGTATTGACCATTTCATACCCTCTAAAAAGTTTCAGCAAAAACCTAACAGCCAGCCATGGTTCTCTCAAGAATGTGCTGCTGCCATTGCGCACAGAAATCACTTTTTCCACTGCTTCAAACGTAATAGATGTATGGAAACTAAAGCCGTTTTCAGGACTGCCAGCAACCATTGTAATAAAGTAATAAGGAACGCAAGAGAGTTGTATGCTCAATCTGTTAAGTCCAAAGTAGCTGAGCAGCGGCTTGGTTCCCACCAGTTTTGGCAAATAGCAAACAGAATCCTGAACAGAAGCGTGTGCTCCATCCCAACTATTATCAATGGACCTGAGGTAATCTCGTCAGCATCAGACAAAGCCAAACTCTTTGTCAAGAACTTTGCAGCTAATTCTACCCTTTGCGACCAAGACCGCAAACCCCAATATTTCCTCCTGTATCAGAAAACACACTATGTGATATACGTATATCTGTACGTGATGTTGCGAAGCTAATCAAAAACCTTGATTCGAGTAAAGCAACTGGCCCTGATGGTATTCCAATTATAGTACTCAAAAAACTTCAACCTGAACTAGCGCCCATACTTACAAAACTGTTTAAACGTTGTCTTAAGGAGAATAGTTTCCCATCTCCCTGGAAAATCTCATCAGTATGCCCTGTATTTAAGAATTCAGGTGATCGCTCATCCCCCTCTCAGTACAGGCCAATAAGTCTCCTGTGCGTCATGAGTAAGTTGCTAGAATCTGTGTTAAATACAGAAGTAATCAACCATCTCAACAAAAATAACCTTCTTAGTGACACTCAATATGGTTTCCGTTCTGCTAGATCTACAGCAGATGTCCTTACAGTTATATCGCATAGGATATGCAAATCTCTCGACGGTGGCAATCTTTCTAGGGCAATTGCTCTTGACATATCTAAAGCCTTTGATAGGGTATGGCATAAAGGTTTACTTCATAAGATCGCTAGCTATGGTATAGCTGGAAAAGTCTTCTCAATTATTAAATCATTTCTTTCTGATAGGTTCATAAGAGTAGTAGTTGAGGGGCAAAAATCAGAAGCTCACAGTATTAATGCCGGTGTCACTCAGGGATCCATCCTGGGCCCAACTCTTTTCCTGATCTACATTAATGATCTTCCATATCATATCCTTACATAATTTGTAGACATTTATGCTGACGACACTACCATTTATGGTACCACAACTAAGACAGTAAACGACCAAGTTCTCTCCAATTCTCTCTCCTCTGATCTTGAGCACATAGTACAATGGGGAAAGGAGTGGCTGGTTACTTTTAATGCATCTAAAACCAAGCTTCTCTCTTTACATCATCAACATTCTAATCCACATTTATCATCAATTGAAATGAATTGCTCTCGTCTTCAGGAGGCCTCAGGTTTTGACAAGCTTCTGGGCTTGACCATTACTCCTGATCTTAAATGGAACACGTATATCAAATCTGTTGCCAAGGCCGCTGGAAAAATGGTGGGATCTTTCTATCGATCCGGTAGATATCTCACTGCTGATGCTATTCTCTATCTATATAAGAGCCAGGTACGTCCAAGGATGGAATACTGTTGCCACATCTGGGCAGGAGCTGCTAGAAAGGACTTGTCCTGCCTTGATAGAGTTCAAAATAGACTTCGTAGCCTCGTATGAGATGTCCTTTTCTCCTCCTTGCAACCTCTATCTCACAGAAGAGATGTTGCGAGTTTGTCTCTGATGTATGGTTATTTTCATGGAAAGTGTTCAACTGAGCTTCAATCTATGGTCCCCCCTCGCCAAACTTTCACAAGAAACACTCGTCTAGTTGTAAACACTATCAATAATTTCCCCCACTCTTTATCTGTGCCTAAACCTAAACGTAGATTCCATGAACAAAGCTTCTTTCTTAGAACTGCACGCCTGTGGAATTGTCTTCCGTTTTCCTGCTTTCCGGCTGACTACAATATGGTTGTGTTCAAGTCTAAAGTAAATAAGTTCTTGATGAGCCGTTCCATATAAGTTATCAAATTTACCAAATTTTCATTACTAATTGATTACTATATTGACCAATTTCTACTGTACACTCTTTAACCCTTATCCTTGAGTGGCCTCTGGGCCTTGATAATGTGGTGAT
>NC_136496.1:92219217-92274217 GCF_053919585.1 Euprymna scolopes
CTAAAAACGTTCATACATTTTCTTCTACACTACCAATATAATTAAATACCCCCGAAAATATGTTTTTTTAATTTGCGTTACAAATAAATAATTAACGCGACAATAAAACGTATTGTTTTACTGTGTACGTTTTAAGCGTCCCAATTGTTTTTTTTTTTCGCGTTTAAATTAAAAGATATATCAAAATATGAATTTAGCATTAAGTATAATGGTATCTGTTCAGTGCACATTTACCTATAAGTATGGCCAACCACTTATAATTCTATGGTTGTAAGCTTTTCAAAAATAAACAATTATAAAGAAAACGACTCATAGAAATCTATCTATATTCTTTTTTCATTTAAATATACTTTCATAGAAATGTTTCTGTTATGTCACAAAATAACTATTTTCTTTACGTCACAAGTGTCACGCTCATACATTAATCCCATAGATAATTAAACATATTGACCCAACGGGTCACCGATAATCAAGTAAAAGTATACAATCGACGATGATGGATGTTTTAGGTATGATATTACAGATTTTAGTTTCTCAGTTTGTCATATAAAATTCGGAAAAAAAATGGGCCAAGAAGTGAACCCATTGAAACACTGTCGACTTGGATATATACATGCCATTGAGGTCATTGAAAGGAACCTCAGTCCTCAGTGGTGTGGGAGATGAATAATTTTCTTAGTGTGTTAGGGTTGATTTTAAGTGCGGGAATAGCGGGCTTATATATATATATATATATATATATATATATATATATATATATATATATATATACTAGCAAAAGTACCCGTCGTTGACTGGGTTTAATAACAGCCTACAGAAAATGGACTCTGATTTATGAAAGTATGATAGGTTATGAAAAGGAAGGGTTGTAAAGAGATAGCTTCGAATTTGGGGGCTATCAAAACCAAAGCAAAATATGATGAAAGTAAAAATAAAATAGATAAACCCCATAATTTATTATACCATACCTGTTCACACTGAAACACTTATTACAATATTCTGTGGATCTATATTAAAAAAAAACTTGTTAAACTTTGTGACATATTTCCATTCTATGGAGGTCAGGTGCGAACGAACACCCTATAATTTTATTATACCATATTTTTCAAACTGAAACATAATTATCAAAGTATACTTACGCAGATAGATATGAAAAATCTTTATTAAAGTTGGTGCCTATTTCAATTCTATGGAGGCTAGGCGCGAACGCAGACCGCACAATTTTATTATACCATCCCTATTTAAGTTAAAACATACTTATAAAAGTATTATTATGTGCATCTATATCAAAAACAATGTTAAACGTTTTTTTGTCTTTGTGGACACGGCGCGAACGCAGACCCCACAATTTTAATGAATCATCATTATGCGAGATCAAACATACCCATTCCTGTGTCTCAATAGATCTTCTATATGCGATCAACTTTCTATTATAGTCAACAATATAGGAGCCTATTCGTGACCACACACACAAAGAGACGTTCAGCTTTATATTATATTACATTATATATATATATATATATATATATATATATATATATATATATATATATATATATATATATATATATATATACACACATTATTATTTCTAGAGTTTCCTGACATTTGTAAAGAGACTTTCATCGTAAAGTGAAGCTAGTTCTTTTTTGGGTTCTATTGAATGATGTGTGCCTGTTATATCTTCCAAGGAATTAACTCTATAACTAGGGGGTATTATTTTTATGAAGGGGGTTTGCGAGTTTATGAACGGGTGTATTTGCAAAATAATAGAACTAAGAGGGTAGTTTCCTTTATGTACTTTTATATTTCCGTACAGATATAAATATAAAGAAATACACATATATATATGTTGAGATATAAATATACAGAAATGCATATATATGCATATATATGTATGTACATATATAAATATAAAGAAATAAAATGGATTGTGAGAAAAACAAACAATGAAATATGTATTAGAGAAAAAAATGCTGCTCAAATATACTGATATATATATATATATATATATATATATATATATATATATATATATATATATATATATATATATATATAGGAACGTAGATCCCTGATTTTTGAGAAGGAGACATCAGGTGTCTATGTTCCAAACTTCTAGAGGGTGAAACACAATTGAAGGAGACAGAACCGGATATATTGTTCCTAAGCGAAACTGACATTGGGCCGACTATTTCTCTAGATGCGTTCATAATTAAAGGATACTCTAACTTAACATCTAAATCTGACCCTTAAGATCGCCATGAGCATGGAATATATGCCTAGGCTGAAGATAAAGAGTAATAAAAAATGCCAGAGAGTTATATGATCAGTTCGTTAAATACACCAGTTTGGGCAAATAACAAACAGGATCCTGACCAGAAGTGTGCGTTTTATCCCAACCATCATCAATGGATCTGAGGTCATCTCGTCAGCATCAGACAAAGCCAAGAACTTTGCAGCTAATTCTATACTATGCGACCAAGGACATCAATCCCTCGTATTTCCTACTATAACAGAAAATACTCGATGCAACATACAAATATCTGTGTGTGATGTCGCCAAGTTAATCAAGAACCTTGATTCCAGTCAAACAACTGCCCCCCACGTCATTCCAATTATAGTGTTGAAAAAGCTTCAACAAGAACTTGCCCCCATACTAACAAAACTGTTTAAGCGTTGTCTTAAGGACAATTGCTTCCCAATATCCTTGAAAATCTCATTAGTATGCTCTGTATTTAAGAATTCAGGTGATAGGTCATCTCCCTCTCAGTACAGACCAATAAGTCATGAGTAAGTTGCTGGAATCCATATTAAATAAAGTAGTCAACCACTTCAGCAGAAATAACCTTTTTAGTGACATGCAATATGGTTTTCGTTCTGGTAAATCACTAGCAGATGTGCTAATGGTTATATCTCATAGGATTAGTGAATCTCTCGACAAAGGCTTTCTTTCTAGGTAAATTGCTCTTGACATATCAAAATCCATCGATAAGGTATGGCATAAAGGCCTACTTCACAAGATTTCTAGCTACGGTATAACTGGAAATGTTTTCTCAATTATTAAATCATTTCTCTCTGATAGGCTCATAAGAGTAGTTGCTGATGGGAAGAAATCAGAAGCTCACATTATTAATGCTGGTGTCCCTCAAGAATCCATCCTGGGCCCAACTCTCTTCCTGATCTACATCAATGATCTCACAAAACACATACTTAAATCATTCGTTGACATCTATGCTGATGACACTACAATCTATGGCAACATATCAAAGGCCGTAAATGACAAAGTTCTCTCTGATTCTCTCTCCTCTGATCTTGAGCGCGTGGTACAATGGGGGAAGAGGTGGCTGGTTACTTTTAATGCATCTAAAACCAAGCTTCTATCTTTACATTATCAACGCTCTGATCCCCATCTGGCATCAATTGAAATGGATGGCTCTCGTCTTGGGGAGGCTCCATGTTTTGAGAAGCTTTTGGGATTGACCTTTACTCCTGATCTGAAATTGAACACGTACATAAAATCTGTTTCCAAGGTCGCTGGAAAAATGGTGGGATCGTTCTACCGCTCCAGTAGATATTAACCTTCTGATGCAATTCTCTATCTGTATAAAAGCAAGGTACGTCCAAGGATGGTGTACTGCTGCCACATCTAGGCAGGAGCTGCTAATAACAGCTTATCCTGCCTTGACAGAGTACAAAATAGCTTAGTGGGAGATGTCCTTTTCTCTTCCCTGCAATCTCTCTCCCACAGAAGAGACGTTGCGAGCCTGTCTTTGTTTTATCGTTATTTCCATGGCAAGTGCTCATTCGAGCTCCAATCTTTGGTCCCCCCTCGCCAATCTTTCACGAAAAACACCCGTCTAGCCTTGACAGAGTACAAAATAGACTTCGTTGTTTAGTGGGGGATGCCCTTTTCTCTACCCTGCAACCCCTCTCCCACAGAAGAGACGTTGCGAGCCTATCCTTGTTTTATCGTTATTTTCATGACAGGTGCTCGTCTGAACTCCAATCCCTGGTCCCCCCTCGCCAGTCTTTCACACCCGTCTAGCTGAATCCACTGTGAAAAATTTCCCCCACTCTATATCTGTGCCTAAATCAAAACGCGGATTTCATGAACAAAGCTTCTTTCTTAGAACTGCACGCCTGTGGAACTCTGTTCCGTCTGCCTGCTTCCCTCCAGACTACAACTTGGATGTCTTCAAGTCTAATGTTAACAAATTCCTAATGAACCGCCCCCCTAATTAAACACTTCATCAAATCTCCTCACTAACGTAATGTACTTGCAATAACCCTTATCCCTGAGTGGCTTCCGGGCCTTGATAAGTGGTGATCACTGTGTAAAAAAACAAAAAAAAAACACTGTCAATAATTTTCCCCACTCTTTATCTGTGCCTAAATAAAAACGTAGATTCCATAAACAAAGCTTCTTTCTTAGAAGTGCACGCCTGTGGAACTCTCTTCCGTTTGCCTGTTTCCCACCTGACTACAACTTGGAGGTCTTCAAGTTCAACATAAACAAATTCCTGATAAACCGCCCCCTTAAGTAATCCAATTTAGAAAATTTTGATTACTAACGATTGCTACAATATTATCCCATTTATTACAGTACACGCAATAACTCTTATCCTCAACTGGCCTCCGGGCCTTGAAAAGTGGTGACTCCCATGTAAAAAAAGACACTTACACGCAAAGTTCGATTTATATATATGTGTGTGTGTGTGTGTGTGTGTGTGTGTGTGTGTGTGTGTGTGTGTGTGTGTGTGTGTGTGTGTGTGTGCATAATTGCACAACACACACCTGAGCGTTTGATACTATTTCTTTTGTTTCCGGTTGTAATTTCGTAGAATTGTGAATGATTCAGATAATGAGTGTTTCTACTGCGACGTCAGCTGTGGTGAAGCAAACTACAATCGCTGCACTGTTGGTTGCGGAGGAAGTAGCTATCATTTCGCGGTCGTTCTCAGCTAGCAAGGTCGTGAGTGTACCGTTCGCCACAAGAGAGAGAGAGAAAGAGAAAGAGAGAGAGAGAAAAAGAAAGAAAGAAACGGAGAGAGAAAGGGAGAGAGTGACAAAAATAGACTCACTATCAGGTCCCAATCCTCATGCTACGCCAAACTATCGGATTATTTGACTCTCTTTAGTGATAATGTTTTATTGTTGTTGTTGTTGAGCGAGGCAATAAAATCTATAGATCAACCGAGCAACTCATTATCGATTTTGCCTTCTCGTATTCAATTCGTATGTATGATTTATAATACTCAACCCTGATTCAAAATCACGTGTTTCTCAGATTTTTAAAGAGTGCATTGTATTTTTATGCTAAAAACATATTCGAATAGGTTTATGATTAATGTGTACAACGTTTATTTGTTTAATATCACGAAACGAACAGTCTCATATATATATATATATATATATATATATATATATATATATATATATATATATATATATATATATATATATATATGTATATGTATGTATGTATATATAAATATATATATATAAATATATACATATATATATATATATATATATATATATATATATTTCTATTTTTATTAAAGTTGTTTAAGTTGTATCCATATGTTTTGTTTTTTTTTGTTTTTGTTTTTTTTTTGCATGGCAAACAAACATATACTGCTTCAATAAAAATATAAAAGAAATATCCGGAGATTGGAAAAAGTAAAAAAGAAAATAATCCGACAAAAATCTCCGTACTTTTTAATATCTATCCATCCATCTCTGTCTGTCTGTCTGTCTGTCTCTCTGTCTCTCTGTCTGTCTGTCTGTCTGTCTCTCTCTCTCTCTCTCTCTCTCTCTCTCTCTATATATATATATATATATATATATATATATATATATATATATACTAGTATGGCCCGTGAACCGGCGTTACCCGGTGGAAGCATACCCCCCCCCTCGTAAAAGGTTTAAGCAGGGCTGTTGTTGATATTGCATAACCCCCAAGTTCGTCATGGCAAGAATCACTTTCGGAATCGACACCCCCAACCGACTCCTTTTAAGAACAGTTTTCGGAATAGAACCCCTATTTTATGTGGGGGGGTGTAAAACTATATAAATTTAATCGTGATAATTGTTGCCATGATCCCCACGCGCAAATACTATGGACCAACCTTGAAATTTTGGGTGTGCAGTGTCGGTCGGAAAAAATATATATGTTCGGTTCTTATGTGGTTTTTGTTACGGTGCTGAAATAATAATGTTATTTTGAAAGCCATTCTGTACATACTTAATATTTAATAATCACAAGAACGCATGTTCAATAATAAAGTTATTAAATTTTATCTGTATAAAGTTTGTGAAGCATTTATAATATAGACAAATTCTTCATGTCAAATACAGAAAAAAAAACTTATGTTTACATCAAGCGAGAGAGAAGTTATATTGCTTGATACTCGAAAATCTACTTATTTTGCGTTGATAGCAAATAATGTAGGTAAACGATAATATTATTTTTAAATCGGAAAACTACTTATTTGCGGACGATTTAAATGCGATCTTCTATTGTAAAGCGCAATATGTGACTAATAACGTAGGTAAACGATCATTTTTATTTTCATAATTTCGTCACTGTAGCGTGTAGAAAATAAATTTGCCCCTCAAACGCAAATATATACCAAATATCGTAGGTAAGCCAATATGTTTTGGGTTTATTTGTTTTTTTTTAATTTCGTAACTGTATTTTCTATAAAATAATTTAGTGCTTATTTTTTTTTTTTTACATAGGCATCACCACATTATCAAGGCCAAGAGGCCACTCAAGGATAAGGGTTAAAGAGTGTACAGTAGAAATTAGACAATATAGTAATCATTAGTAATGGAAATTCAGTAAATTTGTTAACTTATATGGAACGGCTCATCAAGAACTTATTTACGTTAGACTTGAACACAACCATATTGTAGTCAGCCGGAAAGCAGGAAAACGGAAGACAATTCCACAGGCGTGCAGTTCTAAGAAAGAAGCTTTGTTCATGGAATCTACGTTTAGGTTTAGGCACAGCTAAAGAGTGGGGGGAATTGTTGATAGTGTTTACAGCTAGCCGAGTGTTTCTTGTGAAAGTTTGGCGAGGGGGGACCATAGATTGAAGCTCAGTCGAACACTTTCCATGAAAATAACGATACATCAGAGACAAGACGAAAGTTAACCTTAACAGTAGAAAGAGAGCACTTTTTAAAAAGATTGCACTGTTGTTGGATTTGGGGAGCCGTTTCAAATCTGTTTCTTAGGCTGCGGATCTTGATAGCATTGTTTTCCCTGTTAGAAGTAACTCAAGTACGACAAGATTAAGGGGCATCACGAACACTGCCGGTTTTTTTATGCTTTTGCACAGACTTTCTACCGCTTTCTTATCATATATCAATCTGCGGCCGATTTCTCGATTGGATAAAACAGAAAACTGGAGATTAATGAGTTCTTGACGGTCACTAAGAGAAATTCATGGCATATGGACTAAGTGTTACGTTGTATAACCTGGAACAACATCAATTACGATTAGAGATGCTTTGTTGCCTGTTGGTGGATATTTAAAACTGATTAAGGGGCGATAATTTAAGCTGGTTTTAAGCGAATTTGTTGCTGCAGACTATTAAATTAATCACACACGCACACACGCACACACACACACATATATATATATATATATATATATATATTGGCTCTCATGCGTCGAACACGACGGGAGAGTATATATATATATATATATATATATATATATATATATATATATATATATATATATATATGGGAAGATGAAAAAGGAACAAACCAAGTTATATGTTCATTAATCTTTCATCTTTATTACAAGATTTCCTTAGGATGGTTAAATCGGAGAAAATAAAATACCAGTACAGTATTTGAAAAGATTCCTGTTGTGAAAAGGATGTCTTTTTTCTATTTCAGAACGAAAAGTCGTTGGCATTTCAAAATATATGTGGCGTTGTGAAGTTAGTGGTATTTTTTACGTCATATAATTGCTTAGATATTGAAAAATGTATGACGCAATCGGAATAAAAATAGCCATTATATAATTTAAATGCGGATGTGAAATTGAAATAAAATGACCTTACCTTTTTTTATGTTTTGTTATTTATTAGCCGATTATATTGAGTTATTATTATAGGTAATATGTTCAAACATTATACTGGTATTTTATTTTTTCACATTTTATTATCCTGGCTTTTTAAATAAATAACTTGGTCTATTCCTTTTTAATCCTTCCATCTCTTTAAAATAGTATTTCCATTTAATCTCATTATATACAGAGTGACCCAATAAAAACGGACCCCAACTCTAATTAGGCCCCGTTTCTTAGGGTTTTGTCCGAATGAAATGAAACTTTGGCCATAACTAGTTTTTTATATCCAAAACATCACATCAAAACACTAGTGTTTTTAGCCTTTTTCCTCCGTTCTACACCATATGTTCTAGATGGCCTCCATTTAGCTTCTTTTTTTTGGGGGGGGGGTCACCCTGTATATATATATATTACCTCCTATTCCCCTTACCTCACCCTTTTTTTTTAAACCAAGTAAGATCTGTGACTTACTTGTAGTTTCATTAAATACTTTTATATGCAAAATCCGATCCTGCATTTTGCTAATTCCTGCCCTCTGATGAGAAGGAGAGTATTTCTTCGAAACTCCGCGTATTAAGGACTATCCACTTATCTTGTGCTTCCTTTTTTAAAATTAAATATATTTTAACTCTTTTTCAAGATGTCTTTTAACATTTTTTATTAATCATTTGTACATATATATATATATATATATATATATATATATATATATATATCATAATGTTTTTAGGGATACAAAATTTAAATATTGCAATTAGGAAGGAAAGACTTTTATGATACATGATTAAAAGTAAATTTGTATATATATATATATATATATATATATATATATATATATTCCTTTAATCTTCTCTCCAAAAAAGGGGGGGAGGGGGAACAGGAGAGTTAAGAAAGAGGAATGGGGAGCCAGCTGACCGGTTTCGACCCTCGCTTCTCAAAGAATTGTTAAAACAAAGAATGAAAAAGCGATTAAAATTGCGTTTTATTCAATTTACGGGGGAGAAAAAAGTGGGAAAACGATTAAAATAAAACAGCGTTATGGTCGAATACTCTAGAGATCAATCACGTCCAAACCCAGGAGGCATTCCCTTTGCAAGCAAAGGGAATGTTTTCTAAGTCGAACGTGAATAGTCTCCAAGATCTTAAGGTGATATAGTGACTGAGCACGACTAAGAATAGAAAAAGAGTCCGTGCTGAAGTTCGCTGCACAAGACGGCTTTTTAAGTAAATGATTAGTAATTGAAGACCCGTCTGTGTTAGTAACAACGTTCGTTGCCCGGTAGGTTCCATTTCTAATTTTACTAGGTACATGTTGTCGGCTCCTTCCATTTAATCTTAATGTCGTTCGACCCAAGCAGTTGGCACCGCAACCACATTCAAAATTGTAAATAACGTTACTATTATGGTGGGGAGGGGGTAGAACGTCTTTTCGAGAAGATGGTAATAAAGTTCTCGTAGAGAACACAACACGTACATTGGCAGCAAAATAATATCCATGAACTGTTGAACTTATTTGTTTGGCAAATTTCTGACTTACTGTTCCCAACCAAAGCAAACGAAGATAAATTTGACATTTGGCTATTATATTCTCTTTAATTTGAGAGAATTCACCCAATTTCTTTTGAATATCTGACTTAATCACATCTAGTGGGTACCCGTTTTTGGATAAAGTATCCGTAATTGTTTCCAATTCCTCATCTAATTTAATATATATATATATATATACAAATTTACTTTTAATCATGAATCATAAAAGTCTTCCCTTCCTAATTGCAATATATATATATATATATATATATATAGCAAGATATGAAAATATATATAGCGATTTAGCTACATAGAATTTTCCGAGTTTTTCCCTCTTGAGGACTCAGTAGTTTCCAAGAAAAATGGAATGGAGAGGCAAACAAACAGACAACCATATATATATATATATATATATATATATATATATATATATATATGATTGCAACGTCTTGTCAGACGAGTGCCACTCCCTCAGACATTTAAAATCCATGAGTCCAAATGCCTGAGGGAGTATCTATACAAAGATGATGTTACAGAGTCTTAGCTTTGTACGACAGCTAAGTCTCTCTCTCTCTCTCTCTCTCTCTCTCTCTCGGTTCAAAATGTTGAGATCCAGCAACAAGCAAGAGCAAGATAGCCAGCAACAAGTTAAACTGCAGACCAGCTTAATGCGGGTACTAGTTTCCCGCTTTATGGTTTTTAAATCAGAGATTTGCTTCTCCTAGAAAGGTTGCCTTCACCACGGCTTACTGGAGCCCTCTCCACCCAAATACACATATACAGACACACACAAATATACACAGTGCTAGTTGGCCGTTGACCCAGAAAAAGAGTTCATTCGCCCTTTGGAAGGTCTTGTTTTTAATCCTTCAGGGAGACTAGCCGCCCTCCTCACCAAACAAATCTGGTGGGGGAACCAGTTTAGTCGCCGGTGACCCGACCATGAGGCAGGTAGTACTGGGTTACATGGTACCAGTAGCACATGACATGACCTGACACAATATATATATATGTATACATACATACATACATATACATATATATGTGCGTATATATATAATATTTTTTACATTTTTATGTCTTTTGTATTTTTTATATTTTTTATAAAAAATAGAGGAATAAGGAATAAAAAAGTATAACTTTTTTATTCCTTATTTTTATTGTCCCATTTGTTTATTTATTTTTATTTCCTTATTTTTCATTTTTATTCTTTTATTATATTTTTTTCTTTATTATTTTATAATTTATACTTTGTTAAATACTACTTTGCAATTCATATATTCTTTCTTATCTATACGGACCTAACATCAGTTCACTATTTCAAGAAAACCCCATCTATTTATACCCCCCTAACTTCATATGATTATAAGAGCATATCCCTTCCCCTATTGTCTTCCCGCTAGTAAAGACTGATCTCCCCATATTGATACATATATTAAACACTATAACCCATAAGCTACCATGGCAAATTTCATAACTACTTTAAATAACACTTACATCCACTATGTGATATCAACAATTTTCCAACCATATCGCATTAATTACTTTAGTTCTCCTATCTCCTTATCTCCATAGTTTCAATGTATTAGCATCTTCCTCTTACGCCCATTATTTCGCTCCTAATGTAGTTATCGCCAGACGTCGCATCTCTAATATGTTACCTCGCAACTTCTCTCCTCTTCGGATGAGAAGCATTAGGTTTCGGAATACCTAGGTACGAGGTGCCTTCAATCAGTTTCCAGACATTCTTTTCTACAAGCATTTAAAATTGTCTTGAAAATTCAATATGTTATTGCTATACATCTTATGAGATGACTGACCAGTTTTTTATGATTTCAGGTTCAAATGAACAGGAACAGCAAGAATTGGAATACACCCTACTAAAGCTTGATTGTCACAGCTAGTGAAAAAAAAAATGCAATCTGGACGCGAGGACAATCTAGAAGAACGATATGCCAGAAAATTCTGTTTTAAAGGAAAATGTCACAGAAACGTATGGAATGCTTCAGACTGCTTTTGGGCCATGTTGCACGAATTGAGTAGCATAAGAAATTTAGGGAAGGCAGGGAGTCTGTGAAGGATAATGAGAGGTGTGGGAAGAGTAGGGAGGTCAGAGCACCAGAGTTGATTAGCCAAATAAAGAATTTCATGAAGATTGACCATCGTGTGTCTATAGAGACAATAAGTGCACAGTTTGACGTTAGTGTGGAAACTGTAGACACAATTATTCACAAGGAACTGAAGATGCGGAAGATTTGCACGACGTTTGTCCGAAGGGTACTCCATCCTTGTTACAGACAATTTGACAAAGATGGGCTTCAAGGCAGTTCCTCATTCTCCCTATAGTCGTCCAGACCTTGTCCTTATGACTTTTGGTTGTTCCATAAACTCAAGGAAAACCTTAGAAGACGAGATAATTGAGGAGAGGAAAGAGGCTACGACGAGGGTCATTGACACGCTCATACAAGAAGACTTCCAGAAGTTGTTGAACGGCACATGAAGTGCGTTGCAGCCGGAGGAGATTACTTCGAAAGGTTTTTGAGTTTCATGTGTGTACTATCGATAAAAGTGGCCATACAAAAACGCCTGGAAACTTGTTGAAGGCACCTTGTATAAAGAGTTTACTTTTTTTACACCTATGATTGAATAACGATTAAATTTACTCATGTATTACTGTTTTTGTATTGTCCTTTTATTCCTTACTGGCAGTTCAGCCCTGCTTTGCTCAGGCCTTATGTACTGTTCATAATTTGCCCTATCTCTGAATACAAATTTTTAGACCAGAAATTGGCTGAGTAATTTGGTAGAGACCGCAGAGGTCAACCTTTTTTAAAAATTTTGACCCCAATTTTAACCCCTTAACATTTATTGTTTTGAGCTCAAATTAAATTATAAAGTTTGATCCATGTCCAAGTAACCTACAATTTAAATTTCAAGTGTTTATACCCAAAATTGGCGGAGGAGTTTGGTAGATTTGTCAAAGGTCGAATCTTTAAACTTGGACCCTTTGACAGCCAAATCAAAAACTGATTAAGATTTTCCCAAATCTCAATAATCCTTATGTCAAATCTCGAGTCTGTAGACTGAAAATTGACAGCGTTATTTGGTAGGGAAATGTACACAGATACACACACACACACAGACACACACACACACACACACACACACACATCTTCTATATAAGCTCCACATCAATTTGTCCAGCTTTCTATTATCCCGATAAGAGACTTTCTCTAATTCTTTAAACTCTCCCCACATATAAATACAGTGAGGAGCAGATGAACTTGCTTATTTGGAATATTAATTATAACACAATAAGCAAGTTGCTCTGTCCACCTTACACACACACACACACACACACACACATATATATATATATATATATATATATATATAATATAAAATATATTTTAGTCATCGACATACAGACCTGTTTCGTTGTATCACAACTCATCAGTGCCGCTAGACTAACACCTCTCCCAAGCCGAGGATCGAACCTAGAACCGTCGTGATGACAGTCGGCAGTCCTACCCCCTTGACTACGGAATCGGTGGCCGAAATTAACCTGTCCGAACGATTATTTAAATAAACATTCGTCCGCTACTCGTAGAGGGCTCAAACGTTTGTTTGTAAACAAATCGCGAGCTTCGCATTATTTCAGCTAAATTAAGTAGCGAGTAAGATAATTTACGAGAGTGCTCTACCAAAGAGGGGAGCTTTATAAAATATATTTTAGTCATCGACATACAGACCTGTTTCGTTGTATCACAACTCATCAGTGCCGCTAGACTAACACCTCTCCCAAGCCGAGGATCGAACCTAGAACCGTCGTGATGACAGTCGGCAGTCCTACCCCCTTGACTACGGAATCGGTGGCCGAAATTAACCTGTCCGAACGATTATTTAAATAAACATTCGTCCGCTACTCGTAGAGGGCTCAAACGTTTGTTTGTAAACAAATCGCGAGCTTCGCATTATTTCAGCTAAATTATATATATATATATATAGAGAGAGAGAGAGAGAAAGAAAGAAAGAAAGAGAGAGAGAGAAGCAGAGAGAGGGAGAAAGAGAGACAGAGAGAGGTAGACACAGAGAGAGACAGAGAGAGAGAAAAGAAAAAGAGAAAGATATTAGCATAGATACTCGGCGTTGCCCAGGATCATAAACAAAATACTGAAAAAGTGTCTGGAACATTTTTAAATTGAAACTTATAATCTCTATATACTCTAATCTATATATTTCTCAATAAGTTTCTCTATCTTCATCTCATTCCCTCTTCCTCTGTTTTACCACATCCGTCTCTGACATTCCTCTTTCACCTCTACCCATCCCTCTCTCTTGTTTTAATATATTGAAAATAATTCTAATGGAAGTTATTACCTTAGGTTATCAGTTTTCTTTACAACCACTTCTTCAAAAATACAATGAAATCTACATTTGTTTGAATGTTTCCATGAGCAGTGCCGATTTTGCTATCTTTCTCCTTCCCCTTGATAATATAATGAAACTTATATTATCTTAGTGCATTCTTCCTCTTCCCTTTT
Organism: Euprymna scolopes; assembly: GCF_053919585.1. Classification (NCBI taxonomy): domain Eukaryota; kingdom Metazoa; phylum Mollusca; class Cephalopoda; order Sepiida; family Sepiolidae; genus Euprymna; species Euprymna scolopes. The sequence continues at coordinate 92,233,388 of NC_136496.1, forward strand.
TCTATGTATTAATTCATTACTGCGCACAAATTCTCTAGTATTTTTCTGATATGCTAAAAAAAAAAAGAAAAAGAAAAATCAGTCTCCTCCAGATATTGATACTCACGTTGGGGTGCCTACGCGTGAAATTTTTGTTGCAGACGATACGCAATCTCCAACCTCACCTCTCATGAGTCGACATTGTTAAATACCAGTGGCAAGTGAAGTGTGTGTACAGGACGACTGAAAACAAATGCCGAAATAAACAGAGAGCACACACAACGCTTGCAATTCTCAAATGGTCACCCATCTGATACTAACCAGACTCAACGTTACTTAACTTCAGTGATCTGACGAGAACCTGTGTAGCAACGTGATTGTGCAATATTATCTGGTAGACTATAGTATAACAAAATGTATAACAAAAATACAACGAAACTCTCTCTCGTTAGCCGCGCGGAGTTTAAAAAACAGTTGAACTATGTTGCTCTATCTAGAATATCGATGACTCCCAACCGACACTAAGTAAAAACACCTGTTGTAATCGATCACTTTGAATCAACTTATATCACTTAGTAAATTTAATACTGCATTATCATTAACAGCAAATTAAAAATAAAAAGGCGGAAGTTCTTTGATCCGGACAAGGTTGCGTTTAAGCGCACTTACTCTATTTAGAATGTTGAGCACTTTCGCATTACTATATACCACTTAATAAATGTAGTTCTATAACGTAACATTTATTGCTACTGTTTAGAGCGCAACTGAAACCATCCAAATGAAAATTAAGGATACCGTCAAAGCACTACTAAAAGCAACATTTCTACTCTCCTTCTGTTCATAAGGAAGACATTGAAATCACAGTGTTTTTTTTTTATCTAAGGCAAAATCTTTTTTACTGCCTAGTCTACAGAAAACTTAAAAACGTTAAATAATTTTGGAAGAAAATGCCTAGCGGGAGTAATACATTAACATTACAGTGTTTTATTTCCAAATTATGGCTAAATGATCTCGTATTAATCTCGTACTAGCGGGGAGGGGGTCCCCACTTAGCCCGGTCGTAAAATACGCTTAAATATGATATTTTAATTTGTCCAGATTTCGTATATATTATTATAGAGTCGTGATTTCCAAAATAAAATAAAAGTATTTCGGTGCCATTAGTTAGAATCGAAACTGAAAGCAAAACTGTAGCATTCAAAGCTGGTGACGTTACCACTATTCCGTGACACGCATATGAACTGATTAAAAATTAACTAAGATAATCCACAAAATGCATAACGATTTTTCAATTTTGACCCCTTAAAAACTATTTCAACCGGCTAAAGACCCATAAAATAACGGTTCATATAAAATCCAATCATTTGAGGGCCCTAGCGCCGCTTTTCGACTTTTAGTTTCGGTAGAGAGAGAAGAGAGTTTGAAAATATGGAGACAGAAAGACATACAGACAGACAGACATAGTTAGTTTTATAATTTATATTAATTTTGTGAAAACAGCGAATAGATGGATCATGCAGTGAGATTACTGAATTATTATCTGATTGGCTTTATATGTTCGGCATTTATTTTCTTTATTTGACATGATTCAACTATTGTAGATTCATAACCGGAGTAATACTCATGATGATGATGATGATGATGATGATGATGATGATGATGATGATTGTGTTAAGAACCGAATAGGTTGGAATATATTATCTATTGGTATATGGTTGGCACCGGCTTTATATCAAGGTGAATTGGGTTAACTTGAAACTGTTATATAATCTAACATGAACAGCGCCCATTTAAACGGGTGTATACGTTTCGTGTTTGTTTGTGACGTGTCCTAAATGTGTTACTAAATGTCTATGTCTTCACTTTCTGAACCCATTTTGCGTTTCGTGATCGTCTAATGTTCATAAGTGTGCGTGTGTGGGTGTCATATGTGTATCTTCGACATACCTTTATCTTCTCTGCTCACTGAACCTGGTCCATCCTGACTTCATCTTGTTTTTAGAAGGCGCTGGAACTTTTTGAACGAAACACATGGACTCCAAGACGATGATTTGTTTTCATATTAGTTTTTATTTCACTTTCCAAGATGTCGCGCAGATGAAAATGGAAAGTGAGTTTCTTTGCTTGTGTTTTAACAGTCTACATTGAGAGACACGTCATTTTCCCCCAAGAGGGGAGGAGGGACAACCGTAAAGCCCAACCGCTCTGCTTCAATCCCAAGTTCCAACTCTTCGATGATCTCCAGCTAACCTGATCATGTGACTCACACGTAGATCCGAGCAGCTGATCAGACCTTCCGGTAAACTTCGTCTATGATCTAGCTTTTCATATTTTGACAGGTTTTATGAAAACATCATCATATCCATCTCTTGTCTACCTCTCCAGTTAAATAGATAGATAGATCGAGATGGACAGATAGCTAGATCGATAGATAGATAATTTATTCTGTTCTATCTATTTCATCACAAAACAAACGCCGTGTTTTTCCTAAATAGCTTCTTGGAATCATAGTTAACTTCTCTGAGGAAGTAAGTGTCATCGAGGTCAACGTTTTTGCGAAAGAAACTTCCGCCTATTAGTTTTGTAAATAGGTTGGCAAGGATACATAGTGGAGAGTTGCATTCATCCAATGCATCGTTTAACTCACCCACGTAATCTTTACAGCATAACGCCAGTAAGAGACAGCCATGATGAGTAATATACAGACTGGATTTTACATATTCTAGCTTGCTTTAGATGGATGGTTCTTTCCAATAGCGAGCTCATCGTCTGGTTTGGTGGCGTTCCGTTCTGAAAAAACAATCTTGTAGCCTGACGTTAGCACTGATCTTTGTGGAGAGCCTCAGATTATCCCGGACATCTCCATATATGTATGTATGTATGTATGTATGTATGTATCTATCTATCTATCTATCTATCTATCTATCTATCATTTTATGTCAGGTCATGTCATATGCTAATGGTACCATGTAACCCAGTACTACCTGCCTCATGGTCGGGTCACCGGCGACTAAACTGGTTCCCCCACCAGACTTGTTTGGTGAGGAGGGCGGCTAGTCTCCCTGAAGGATTAAAAACAAGACCTTTCAAAGGGCAAATGAACTCTTTTTCTGGGTCAACGGCCAACTAGCACCGTGTATATGTGTGTGTGTGCATATGTGTATTGGGGTGGAGAGGGCTCCCGTAAGCCGTGGTGAAGGCAACCTTTCTAGGAGAAGCAAATCTCTGATTTAAAAAAAACATAAAGCGGAAGACCATTACCCGCATTAAGCTGGTCTGCAGTTTAATTTGTTGCTGGCTATCTTGCTCTTGCTTGTTGCTGGATCTCAACATTTTGAACCGAGAGAGAGACTTAGCTGTCGTACAAAGCTAAGACTCTGTAACATCATATTTGTATAGATACTCCCTCAGGCATTTGGGCTCATGGATTTTAAATGTCTGAGGGAGTGGCACTCGTCTGACAAGACGTTGCAATCATCATCTATCTATCTATCTACCTGCTTCTATATAAAAAGCACGTTGTCTTTGTGTTTATGCGTCTGCATCCGAGTAAGTTCATTTCTTATGCACTCTGAAACGACTCGACCGATATTTTTTTTTAATTTCACACAGATATACTTTCCGTATCTGGTAGTGTTCTTAGATAAGTTTCGTGTCAGATTGCATCTGATAAGTATAAAAAGCGATAATAAAAAAAAAATTCGATTTTGAACACATCCCTTACAAACATATCTGCTTACCTTTTGGTGAAATGCGTGTTCACAAGTAACACATTTGAAATAAAACTTACATTGGAAATAAATACAGAATATATTGGAATAAACTATTTCTTCCACACGCACAGATGTTAGTGATCCTAACTTTTAAAATGAGGTTGAAGGTAATAATATACGCAAGTCTTTGCTTGGCATATCATTGCATAGATCTATCTATCAGCTAATATCACTCTGCAAACATGTACACTTGTCAGTCTGTCCTGCTGGCTGAGAAGGAAAAACGAAAAGATCCAAGATGCCGACTGTGATCTTTTAATGGCCACGGTCTCGCACAGTTCTCGAAAAATCACATCTCAATCGTAATTTTGAGATGCGCCCGGGAACCGAAAAAAAAAAAACAGGTTGCTGGGAGAGTGGGTAGAAGCGTTCGGACCTGTGTAGAATGAATATCGTCGTGCTACTCGCCAGTCAGACTTTTCCGATTCAGTTAGGATGCATTTGCGTGTAGATATCTTGAGTATATCCCAACTTGTTCATTTCTGCCCAATAGAATTATCTCTAGCTATGTCAATTCTGAAAGAGCAAGAGACCATGCCTGGGAGTATACTTTTTTGACAATAAAATAGACACTACTTTACACCCTTCCCTGAAAAAAGGAAGTTTAGTAATCCATGGGAATATAGTTTCATGACCACAGAACAGATGTAACATTGTGCTACTACCGAAAAAGGAGGTGATCATGCCAGGGAGGATGGTTTCATGACAATAAAATGGACACTACTCCATGTTTCTTTCGTTTATTTTCTAGTAACTTCTATTTTCGTCTGTTCATCTATCTCCATCCATTCCAGTTCACACAGAAATAGATCCTAATTATCAATCTATGTACATATCTAACTATTTTCTTGGTTATCAATCAATCAATATTTTTTGAGCAAGCCTAGATTATTATAGCCTTGCACCCATGTGAAACACAATAGTATTCACCCGATTTTTATCTTTGTATGGGTGAATATATACCATCGACTTAAACCCCCGTGGAGAGCGATTTTCACAGAAATCTAGAAAATGGATCTAGAAATGAATTGCGTATTTATCTTTCTCTGTTCATAGTTATATATGTTCATCACAGGTTTGTTCATAATTCATTTCGCGGGGAATTCGTCGATCGATATCTGTTGGATGGCCACTATGTATGTATATATGTATGTATGTATGTATGTATCTATCTATCTACATATATATATATATATATATATATATATGCATGTGTGTATGTGTGTGTGTGTGTGTGTAAGTTTATGTGTCATGTTTGTTAAATACGTGTATTTGTGAAAAAGAGTTCATACTCACAATGAACATTTTATATACACGCAGGACGCAATAAATATTTCTATACTCTGTATACACGCACTCATTAGATATCAAAGTCACTGCTATATAAAAAAAAATAGACAATACATGGACCCATCAAATATATAATGACACAAATATAAAATGCAGACACGTATATATAAGACACACGTGTATATATATATATATATATATATATATATATATATATATATAGTCATCCACATACAGTATATATATATAATTGGCTATTAAAGCCAGATATAGCTTCTGTTGCTGGGTTCGGATCTATCATCATATAATGATTAGATCACTCTGACAGACGTTAAAAAGCATTTAAAATAAATGTTTAAATTTCAACAATATTTCTCGCGGTTAATGATAGCCTATTGGAAGCCAGAGATATAATATATATATATATATATATATATATATATATATATATATATATATATATATATATATATATATATATATATATGGAGTTGTCACAATTGTTAACATGCATATGTTAAGTAATCCTGAGAATCAGATTCGAGGACATTCGTGCATAACTATTACTTATGCCAAAGCGACATATTTGGCCCAAACATTTCCTTTAGCAATTTAACTGTCTCCGAGAATTCCAACTCATTTGTTTTCCTCGGTAGAATAAAATCTACATATTTGCTGGGTTTTTTTTTTGTTTGTTTTCGTTTTTAATTTTTTTAAATCAATTTTTTACCGTTTGGAGTAGGGGGCTACTGTCAGGAATATATGTTGCAGAGATATTATGAAGGAAGATGAGTAGCAAGATGTCTTTTCACATTACACTTAAACTTCTGTATGTCAGTACAGTTGGGAAAGCAGCATCCCGGAAGGGAGTTTCAAGGTCTAGCAGTTCTGTGAAAGAAACTGTTGAAGTAGAAGGCTTTCTTATATCCACGGATCTCTACTGTTTAGGGTTGGGATTTAGCTGCTTGTCGGGTTTGTCGAAGGTATTCACGTCGAGGTGGTACAAGTGCTTGTAGTTCGTCAGAGCATCCACCATTAAAATACTTGTAGAACAGGCAAAGGGATGCACCATTTCGTTGATGGGACAGAGGCTGGAGCCTAGATTACAGTTCAGGACCTATCATGTTGGTGTCTCTCTTTTGAACCCTGTCAAGAAGTGAGAGACAAGTAGCAGATACACCAGCCCAAATGTGGCAACAGTACTTCATACATGGGCGAATGGTGGCCTTGTAGAGGTACATGATATATTCAGGTATAAGTAACTTTCTAGCACGCTAAGGAGAATTCACCTTCTTCTCAGCAGCCTTGGTAATGTTCTCAATGTATCTGTTCCAATTCATGGTCCCTGCGAACGTTAGACCAGGAGTTTACAGGAAGTACTTTCAGGTAATGTGTTTTTGGCAATTGCAAAAAAAGGTTTCTTGTAGTTATTGAAGGAAACAAACTTAGTCTTGGCAGCATTGAATGTGACCATCCATTTTCTAACACAATTCCACTACTGATTGGAGGTCTTCCTCTAGTGTTTTTGCCATTTCCTTAGATATGTGTTCATTTGTTTTCTCCTCGTGCCTCTTATAGAGCGTGGTGTCATCAGCAAACATACCCATCTCAGAGACAATTTTATCATGGAGGTCATTTATGAATATTAGGAATAATAAAGGTCCCAGCCTTTGTACCTAGTTTTCTTAGTAATAGATTGACTTTTCTTGAGTTCGACCAGCTTTCACAGTCTTTTGAGAAAATATCCTCATAATGTTTATAATACGCTCCAAACGTTTTCTCTTTGTCTGGTACGTAGTTGGAAATTTCCAGCGAATTAAATATGGTGTTACTAGAATATGTAAAATTTCCTTCATTTGCCTGGTTGTTCTTTAATTTCTCCAGGGTTAAAATTTGAATTTAAAAATTTTTTTTCTTCATTTCTGCTCACCTTGACATTGCTTCTTTGTAATTCAGTTTAAAATTCCCTTTGCTTTTTTTGGAAATTTTTCATGATATTTCTCGTTCTCTAACTGCAGGAGTGCGAAACCTTCTTCCTGTTTTTCTAGTCTTTCATCTTGTATTTCTTTATATTTTTGCTGTCGTTCATCTTGTTTTTGCAACAATAAAGCAATCTGTTCATTTTTTTTTTATATTTTGCTGTGTTATCTGTTGTTCCTTTAATAATAAGGCAAACTGTTCATTTTGACGCTGCTGATTTCCTGCTGTGATTTGAATAATTGGGCTATGACTTTGGAGAACTCTTCCATGTTTAGATAATAATGTATATGCAACAATGAATATATTTTTAATTTGTGTAATCCACAAATATAATATAAGTTGAACAAAATGAAATTGATCTAACTTACGTCTTTTTTATTTCATCTTTGCTTTTGACACCCATAAATCCGCGATAATCAACTTTTAATATTATTTTATATTTTGTGAACAGAGTCTCGGTGAAATTTTCTTTTTACTCCCTGCAAGTATGAATTATTTCACTTTCAATACACAAAGAACGAGTTTTTATTACTTCTTTTTAGAAATTGTTGTTCTTTCTTTCTTTTTTCCTGAACTTCTGTTCGCGTATTTTAAGAACAACACTTCCGATTTGGATTTATTATCAGAGGTAAATTCGTCACTATAGAATTGAACAACCAAAAAAATAGATTTTTTAAAGTTCGTTGCATTTTAAAAGTTGACACAGTATTTGTACATATTTTAATTCCATGTATGTTTTAGTAGTCGAACCAGATTTAGGGTGCATTATTGCACATAATTTTTTTTTTTTCAATTTACAGTCATCGTTGTTAGTGTAACGACATATTTTAATTTTTTCTTAGTGAAAATCCCTTAACGCTTAATCGTCCTTTAACTACGTTTAAATATCATGAAGTTCTGAATCCTTCGTCGTTAAGGTTGGACTTTTTTTCGCACGCTTCATACTCCTTAATAATGTTTCTTCGTTCTGTCGTACCTCGTCGCCATTGTTGAAATTCGACTGAACACATGGAAATAAATAACTACAACATAAAAGCATAATGGAACAGATATATTAAGAGCAAAAAAGTATATACAATATTTACATAAAGTCCATTGGTATAGTCATGAGGCGGAGGCCGTCTCTGGGGAAGGTGTCAGCTGGGTAGTCGTCGACTCTCGATCTCGTCGTCTCGCTGAGTCTCTCGTTGGGTCTCTCCCGTCTTTACGGTATCAACCATATTTATATGATTTATATGGTTGACACTTCACGTATAGTAATTAGGTGGATCCTACCACAATAATGTCCTGTGTATCGCTTTATATATTTTTTTTAATTTTGAAAACGCAGGGAAGTGAAATTTGGTATATATATATATATATATATATATATATATATATATATATATATATATATATATATATATATATATATATATATATATATATATATATATACCCTGTGTATCGCTTTATATATTTTTTTTAATTTTGAAAACGCAGAGAAGTGAAATTTGGTATATATATATATATATATATATATATATATATATATATATATATATATATATCGCTAGATTCAGCCACTCTCATGAGTCGTGGACGACGAAGCACGTGTCAATGGAGAATTATATTTTAAAAATAATATATATGCCGCTCCCCATTTAAGGGAGTACCAGATTGGTCAATGGGAAAATTATTCCCAACAAGCATTTAGGTGGGGGTGCACTTCCGTATAAATACTTGAATTCATTCAAGAAAGTATCGCTAACAAAAACAAATAAACACACACACACACACACACACACACATATACATATATATATATATATATATATATATATATATATATATATATAAGGACTCGGACAGACATATGCATGGACTTGGAGTCTATATTCGAAACACCATCCCCCTGACTAGAGAAATAAAACTAGATTCAGAGGATCAGGCCTTTATGTGCTTCAGACTAAATATGCAACACAATATTAGCTACTTGTATTTTCTCTACCGCTCTCCCTCAAACCAAGACTGTACCCTAATAAACAAAGTCTCAGACAGGATAGATATAGCACTCTCCCTCGATACATATATTTTGTGACTTCAATGTCCACCACAGTAACTGGCTAGGATTCTCTAATCACACAGACGTAGCTGGTAGCGCAACACATAGCTTCTCTATATCCCATTCCCTATCTCAGTTGGTTACATTTCCGACACGTTTTCCAGACCAGCAAGATCAACATGCCTCACTTCTAGATCTCTTTCTGACAACGGTTCCCAATGACTGTACAACAAATGCCCACAGCCCACTCGGGAATGCTGATCACGCTGTGATAATGGTAGAAATCAGCCTAAATTCTCGCCCTAAAACTGAAGACCCACTACTCAAAACAACGAGGTATTACAAAAAGCTGATTGGGAAGCCATCAGGGAGCTCATCAGAGATGCCCCATGGCAAAATATCTTTACTCTTCCAGCGGAACAGTGTGCAAATGAGACCACTGAATGGTTCAAAACTGCTATTGAAGCACATGTTCCCGCACGGAAATTCTATAGCAAGCCCCACTCTCCTCAATGGTTTACTTCTGCTTGTGCAGCTGCCATATGTCAAAGGCAGCATGCGTTCCGCAGATTCAACCGACATAAGTCCAGCTCAAATAAACAGAAGTTTATAGAAGCTAGAAATAATTGTAAGAGAGTGATAGAGACAGTTAAGATAGATTACTCTGAAACCACCAGAAAGCGTATCGAAGCACAGAAATTAGGAACCCGGGATTTTTGGAAAATCTACAACAGTATAGTTAATAATGGACAGTCAACTATTCACCCACTAACAAACAATCATGAGGTTGCTTGCACGGCAACTGACAAGGCTAATCTGCTTGCCAGTCGGTTTGCCTCAAACTCCACACTGAACTCGGTACACCACTCACTCCCTGATTTTCCTCTGCGAACAGACGCCTCACTAGACGATTTGAAAATGACCCCTTCTCAGGTACATGCTATTATAAAAAACCTAGACACCTCAAAAGTATGTGGACCAGATTTCTATCCCGGCTGTGCTATTAAAAAAATGCTCTGCCGAGGTTGCTCCAGTTCTGTCCAAACTTTACAATAAATGCCTTAACGAATCTTATTTTCCCGACTGCTGGAAAACCGCCTCCGTGGTACCAGTCTTCAAGAATTCTGGTGAAAGAACTGACCCACTAAATTATCGCCCCATTATCCTCCTCCCGCTTTTCGCCAAAATATTTGAGTCCTTAGTTAATCAAGCCCTAGTCCAGCACCTAACAGCTGCTAAACTCCTGACTGACAAACAATATGGATTCAGGCAAGCCCGTTCAACAGCAGATATCTTAACTGTAGTTTCTGAACGTATATACCGTTCATTGGATAAAACAGGGGAGGGTAGAGCGGTGGCCCTTGATATATTTAAGGCGTTTGACGGGGTATGGCACGATGGTCTTCTAAGGAAAATTAGATCATATGGAATCACTGGAAGAATTCATAATGTAATTAAATCCTTCTTAAGTAATAGAAAAATCAAAGTTGTCCTCGACGGTCGTACATCCAAACAATATGACATAAATGCGGGAGTACCTCAGGGGTCTATCCTTGGACCTCTATTATTCCTGATATTCATAAATGACCTCCCTGATAAAATTGTTTCGGAGATGGGTATATTTGCCGATGACACCACTCTCTATAACAGATATGAGGGGAAAACAAATGAACACATATCCAAGGAAATAGCAGAAACACTAGAGGATGACCTCCAATCCATAGTGGAATGGGGACAAAAATGGTTGGTCACATTCAATGCTGCTAAGACTAAGCTTGTTTCCTTCAATAACTACAAGAAACCTTCTCTGTCACCAATAGCAATGGCCAAGAACACATTGCCTGAAAGTACTTCTTTTAAACTCCTCGGCCTAACGTTTACAGGGAATATGAACTGGAATAGATACATTGAGAGCATTTCCAAGGCTGCTGCAAGGAAGGTTGGCTCCCTCTACCGTGCTAGAAAACTACTTACGCCTGACAGTATCCTATACTTCTATAAAGCACCCATTCGCTCATATATGGAGAACTGTTGTCACATCTGGGTTGGTGCATCTGCTGCTTGTCTCTCGCTCCTGGACAGGGTTCAAAAGAGAGTCGCCCACCTGATAGGTCCTGAACTGTCATCTAGGCTTCACTCTGTCCCATCGACGAGATGTTGCATCCCTCTGCCTGTTCTACAAATACTTTAATGGTGAATGCTCTGACGAACTGCAAACACTTGTACCTCCCCGACGTAACTACCCCCGACAAACCCGACAAGCTACTAAGTCTCATATCTGCATATTTAACATGTGTTTTTTTTTTACAGAAATCGGGGAAAATAACAACTCTATAGTTAAATATTTAGAGATTTATAAAGAATCGGAATCGGCAATTGTATCGGAATCGGGAAAAATACTGGAATCGTCCCATCACTAATATATAAATATATATATATATATATATTTATATATATATATATATATATATTTATATATATATATATGTAATCTGTTTCAGAACATACATATATATATGCACATATATATATGTATGTATACACACAATTAGTGTGTATGTATATATATATATATATATATGTGTGTGTGTGTGTGTGTGTGTGTGTGTGTGTGTGTGTGTGTGTGTGTGTGTGTGTGTTTATCTGTATAAATTATGTATACGTTGATTGGTTGTGGATATGAGTCTGTTCGCGCATATCACTCTTTCCAATACATCGTTTTAAAAAGATTTCTTCCACTAATTTCGATTTACGCATTTACAGTGAAAATCTTTTTTCTTTTTTTTTTTTTTTTTACTGTTTTCTCTAATGTTTAAATTACATTTTCCGTTCCTCATTATCTTCTCCAATTTCTTTTTCTCTTTCATCTTTATTTCATTCATTTTTTTCCTTTTCTTTTGTTTTCGCCCCCATTTTGTATTCGATCGCCTCACTTCCATTCATCCGTCATCGTTTCCCCCCACCCACCCACCTTCGTTTCTCTTTTATTATTGTTTTGATCGTCCTCGTTTCTTTACTTAATCACTTACTCGTTTTCATGCAAGAACTTCAAATTGGTCAATAATAATCCTCCTTACGCTCGATGAAACGACCGCTGAAACATGAAAAGCGAACATTTTGAAACCACTCAATCAAGATGGCTGCCTTCTCGCCAATCACTCCTGCATCGTATTACGTCAACATTTATAGACGCTAGTTAGTCTCAGAAAAGGGTATCAGATCGTTGAAAAAGTTTATTGCTTGTGTGTAGAAACGGGTTTTTAAACGGTTGTAATTTATTTCGTATATATTGTTTTTACTTAAACATGTCAGCGTGATTAACTTGCACCTTTTGCTTTCAAATTATTAAAGCATCTCACATATTTTTCTACAATATTTTTTACTTATGTTGAACCGAAAACAGCCTGCTTTCGTCAACAGAAAAGAGTCGTCTTCCATCATGATAATGCTCGACCTACCACAGCACTACTGACCAAAGATTTCGCATATTCCCATGATCGAGCTCCCTCATATTTTCACTTATTTCAAGGATTACAATAACATTTGAATGGTCTTAGGTTGACACTATGAAAATAGATTGAACATAAGTTAGATAAATAGTTTACATAAAAACCTAAACATTTTTACAAGCGATGCATTTATAAACTCGTTGATAAATGGAATCAAGATATTAAGAGCAAAGTTTGTTATTATTATTAGTAAAGATTTTCTAAAAACACAGTTTTTCATTTTCAAGATGTAATTTTAAATCGGCAAACATTTTTGCAACGAGTTGATAGTTTTAATTAATTTTGTTTATTAATATTTTTGTATTATTACATTTCATAGTTATGAGTCACAAATTACCAAAAATTAAAGGCCACTAGAAGATGAGGGTTAATGATATTATCAGTTAGATTGATGAACAATACTACGAGTGTATTGGGATTAACGGGTGGAAATGTTAAGATTTGCTTACTTAATAAAACAGATGGATAAGTATTTGTTGACATTGAACTTGAAGACGACTATATTTTAGTCAACAGAGAAGCAGTCCTTGGTATTATGTTTCATACGTAGGAATTTCTTGAAATGAACCCATGTTCACTGAAGTACGATGCTATACACGTATTGATGGTAGATGGATGAGTTTTTGCTCTAATTATTTTATAGAAAAGAAAAAAAAGATTGTAGCTTAGTAGATCACTTACCATGGAAATAACAATAGAATAGAGAAAGGCTCAATTACGTTGACACACTGGTTCTCTTTAAGTCACCGAAGTTAAACAATGTTTAGATTTGTCAATACCAGATAAATGACCATTAAGGAATATCAGGCTCTGTATGTATGCAGTCAAACGGGTATGCATAATTGTTTAGGGAGATGAATAGTTCTAGTTCACTCTTACACAAAGTATACCACCTATTTGCATCCCGTTGATACTCTGGAGGATTATGTTGAAGTGTGTAGATGAAGTTCTTCAGTCGTAATATATCTAGGAAGGGGATCGGGTCTCTGTTGATAAAACAAAATCAGAGAAAGAGAGAGAGAGAGAGAGAAAGAGAGAGAGAAAGAGAGAAGGGGGAGAGTTGACCATGTTCGACATTATTCCCGTGATAGTGTCACAAAACACCTGTTCCCAATTTATCATAAGCCAGCGCGGAAGTAGTAAGGTCCAAAAAAACTGTCATCAGAATGTTCATGTCAGTGAGCAATCAAATCTAACCGTGACAAGAGAAATGATAGCAACGTCTCTTTTGTGAGAAAGGAACCGTTGGAAAGTGAAAAAGATTAATATTTTCTCTTGGCGGTATCCTTGGTAGAGTATCTTTAGAAAATCCACAGTCAAAATGAGATATGCTGAGATTCTTTGATCCGATTAAAATGTCCATTGTTATATGGGAAGGATTTCCCGCCATTTCTATTCCTTCTCAATTTCGAAACACGGAAAAGCAGTTAATAAATTTCGCGAAGCAGATAAGGCGAGGTTGTCGCATGGAACACTTACATAAATACTGCAGGTTAAATGAGGAGCGTTACTCTAGTTAAAGAAGAGAAAGTCAATATATGGTGGTGGTGATGATGATGATAGTGATGATGATGGTGGTGGTGGTGGTGATGACGACGACGACGTCGACGACGACGAGAAAGTAGAAGAGAACGGGTTTCTTCGATAAAACGCCTCAGAAGCTGATAAGAAAAGAAAGGCGGGGGTGAAAAAAAAAGGCGGGGCAAATATTGATAAAAATAAATTAACAAGAGAAAACGAACGCACTAATCTGTTACCTTAAGCAAACAATTTAAATAGGCTTCTTCTGGTCGCATATTTTTACTAGTATATTTAACAAACGAACATATGCTAAATTGCTCCCAAATGAGGAGATAACGTTTGAGATGGTGATTTATTGACGATTGAACATATCCTATACTAGTCCCTCATGGGAGGATGGTGTAATGATAACAAAACAAATACTACAATTCTCCCAAACATAAAAAAGATGATAATGCCTGGAAGGATAGTTTGACAACAAAACAGAAGAATATCCATGGGAGGAAATGATGCCTGTGAGGATTATATACTTACAATAGAAATCGTATTGGTCTACTTTCCTAAAAAACCAAAGGTAACCCCTGAGAAGGTGATGTCCTGACAGCAGAAAATGTATTACATAACACTGACACCAACAAAAAAGCAAATAGTAATGCCTGGGATGATGTTATCATGAGAACAAAACAGGTACAGCACTACCATCTCTGAATTGAGCATTAAAGGATCGTAAAGGTCTAGTTTCGGCTTGCTGTGAACAGATACTAATTAGTATTAGAATAGTATAAGGAATGACGATGGTGATGATGATGACAATTGTGGTGGTGGTGGTGGTGGTGGTGGTGGTGGTGGTGGTGGTGGTTATTATGATTATGATGATTGTGGTGGAGATGATGACGATGATTATAATTGTGATGATGATGATGATGATGATTATGATGGTGATGATGGTGATGATGGTGGTGATGATGATGATGATGATGATGATGATGATGATGATGATGATGATGATGATGATGATGATGATGATGCAGAATAATAAACAGAAAAAAGAAACAAATATGTATTTATAAAATAATGGGAAAAATTAATGTTTGAAAAGGAATAAAAGATAATGACGCACAAAAAACATACTTTAAAAGAAAAAAAAACTATCTATAGAAAGAAAGAAAGAAAGAAAGAAAGAAAAAGTTTAACAAAGCATAAATATATTTTCTAGTTGAATAAACTACACAAAAAAAAATCAAGGTAAATAGATAAGTGCAGTTGAAAAAAAAAAAAAAATGGTGGGGGCAGAGAAAACACAATTTATAAAATAAGGTCGATTGATTTTTCTTTCTTCTCCTTTCGCCATTGTACACGAGTAGCATATTGATCATTCGCCGAAACTTGTGTCGTGTCTTAGAAGACGAAGTCATAAACTTCCGGGTGACATGCGCAATGGAGAGCAAATCGGTGCGGAGAAAACACGGCGTTGCCATTAGACAATGACCGATCAGATTGCCTCACGTAATATCCCCATCTGTCAGATGCGGCGCTAAAGAAATACCAAAGGAGACAACAACAAAAAAAAAGGCGGATATGTTGAAATTGATATCCAAACATTACTAACGCTGTTCAATGCAAGACTATTGTACGCATTCAAAATAAGGATGGACTAAAAATTGTCTTGTCTTTAACATACGACCATTCAAACTACGCGTCCAACGATGAAAATACTATTTTAATCTTAAACGTGACAGATGAATGGGGATCCTATTTAATATTTAAAGATTACAGGCCAAAAACTATTCTATTTCGAACTAAACCATTAAACGGAGAGTATAGATATATCTATAATATAAAGCTGAACGTCTGTATGTGTGTGTGTGTGTGTGTGCGTGTGTGTGTGTGTGTGTGTGTGTGTGTGTGTGTGTGTGTGTGTGTGTGTGTGTGTCTGGTCACGAATAGGCTCCTACATAGTTGACAATTATAGAAAACTGATCACATATAATGATAGAAGATGTATCGAGACACAGGAATGAGTAGGTTTGATCTGGCATAATGATGATTCATTAAAATTGTGGGGTCTGCGTACGCGCCTAGTCCACAAAGTATGGAAATAAAAAATAAAAAAATAAAAAAACAAAAACGTTTACAAGTGTTTTTGATATAGATGTACATAATAATACTTTGATGGGTATGTTTTAGCTTAAATAGGGATGGTATAATAAAATTGTGGGGTCTGCGTTCACGCCTGGCCTCCATAGAAGGGAAATATGTCACAAAGTTTAATAAGGTTTTTAATATAGATCCACAGAATATTGTGATAAGTGTTTCAGTGTGAAATAGACACACACTTTAATAAATACTTTTCATATCTATCTGCGTAAGTATACTTTGATAATTATGTTTCAGTTTGAAGAAATATGGTATAATAAAATTATGGGGTGTTCGTTCGCGCCTGACCTCTATAGAATGGAAATATGTCACAATATAGATCCACAGAATATTGTGATAAGTGTTTCAGTGTGAACAGGTATGGTATAATAAATTATGGGGTTTATCTATTTTATTTTTACTTTCATCTTTGCTTTGGTTTTAATACCCCGAAATTCGAAGCTATCTCTTTACAACCCTTCCTTTTCATAACCTATCATACTTTCATAAATAAGAGTCCATTTTCTATAGGCTGTTTTTGAACCCAGTCAAAGACAGGTACTTTTGCCAGTGTATATATATATATATATATATATGTGTGTGTGTGTGTGTGTTGTGTGTGTGTGTGTGCATATATGTATATATATATAATTTGAATAAAATACGCATCAGATGCACTTCTTTTAATATACAGACATCTTTCTCCAAATTTACAACATGGCAAGGAAGAATAAAAGGAAAAAAGAAACAACACACTGAAGATGGAGTCTACCTCTGAAATATATTTGTGATAAATTTCAAAGAAGTAAAATATTTGTTTATTTTCTTAATATTACCTTGTGATTTGGTTTCAAGCACACTTGATGCGTATTTTAATTTAACCTCTACTTCACTTGATTCGCCTTCTATTCCTCTATAATTTTACCTGTTCATATTTAACTTTTAATTGAAGTATGCTAGTGTTTCCGTCAATTAAAAAAAAACTTCAAATCGAAAAGGCAAAAAGAAACTCCTCAGCAACAAATGAGCTTAAAACCAAATTTGCAAGGCTGTGTTGCAAAACGCAAGACAATGATTTCTGTAGAGAACAAAAAGCGCTGTTAGGACGTCGTCAGATACAATGAAGATCACGACTCTTCATATTGGTCGAAAATGATTTTTAGCGACGAAAGCAAATTCAATAGGCTAAGCAGTGATTGTAGGTAGTACGTTCGTCGAAGAAAGGACGCCGAATTTAATTCTAGGTGCATAGTTTCAATGCTGCACGTTGGAGAAGGTCAATTTTGGTTTTGGGTGTGGGGCGTTATTAGTGCCAAATATCCAGGGCCTATAGTTCGCTTGCAAAGTCGAATAAATTCGACCAAGTATATTCATATGTTGACTTCTACCCGTTTGGCCGCAAGTTGGATGATAATCCCATCTGCATAATGCTCCTATTCACACAGCTGGCAATGTTAAGAGGTTTCTTGAAGAGCAAGATATTTCGTGTTTGGATTGACCTGCACAATCTCCACACTTCAATCCTATCGAAAACGTATGGCATTACATCAAGTAACAGCTACGCAAAGATAAAATTTCAAATTTGGAAGAACTGTGGACAACAATTAAAGAGAAACGGGATGCCGTTTCACCAGAGTATTACCGCAGACTAATTCAAAACATGTCCAAAAGATTGCAGGTTGTCAAATTGCAGAAACGCTACTAAATATTGACTAGTCCATTGTGTTTCTGTTGTATTTGTGTTGAATAATGTTCTACAGTTACATTTAAATTAGAATTATCGATTGTGCCGAGTTTCAGTTTGCCTTCTAAATTTGAAGTTAATTTTTTTTTAAACTGACGTGAACACTGGGATACTTCAATCAAAAGTAAAATATGAACAGGTAAACTTATAGAGGAATAAAAGGCGAATCAAATAAGGTATGTTTAAACAGTTATATTCAATTTTACTTAAGTTTGCGGTTTTTGTAAAAATTACAAGTGCAAACTTTCTTTTGGCGCCACTGTATATATATATATATATATATATATATATATATATATATATATATATATATATATATATATATTATATTATATTATATTATATTGTATTATATTATGCTATATATATATTATATTATATTATGTTATATATATATATATATATATATATATATTAATGCTAGTAAAACTAAGCTGCCCCCCTTTAACAATTACAAGACGCCTTTCCAACCCACTATATCTATGATATATAGAACTCTACCTGAGAATTCTACATTCAAACTCCTCGGCCTAACATTTGCTGGCAATATGAACTGGAACAAATACATAAAGGACATTGCAAAGTCTGCTCCAAAGAAGGTGGATTCCCTCTATCGAGCTAGAAGACTACTCACGCCTGAGAGTATTCTATACCTTTACAAGGCCACCATTCGCCCATGCATGGAGTATTGTTGCCAAATCTGGGCTAATGCATCTACCACTAGTTTCTGCTTCTTAGTCCGAAAAAGAGTTGCCAATCTAATCGGTCCCACTTTATCAACTAAGCTCCAGTCCCTGTCTCATCGTCATAAAACTGTGCCTGTTTTACAGATATTTTAATGGAATGTGTTCTGATGAACTTGTTTCACTTGTACCCCCTCGACATACATATCCCCAACAAACCCGCTTAGCAATAAGATCTTACCCTTCATTGTTGTTGTCCCTAAATGGCAGAAAGCTTTATATTCTGATAGTTTCTTCCCTCGAACAGCTAGACATAGGAATTCTCTCTCTGCTGCCTGCTTCCCTGGCTATACTGATATGCAGAATTTTAAATGTAACACAATTATATATATATATATATATATATATATATATATATATATATAAGATGGAATGATAAAATTGTCGCCATAGAAAAGACATGATTCTATTTCCGTTGGATGAAAATCGTTTGTTTTTTTTGTTTCTTTTTGGGGGGTGCAGACCATCTACTAGTCGACCAGTTGTGTGCAAAGCCAAAGTGCGATATAAGCCTTCTATCATGTCTGTAAGTGACACAGTGTTCAACAAGCGAGATCGGAGATGCGCCGCGTTACAACCCATGCTCTCTAACGATCCAAGTTATGAAAACAATACATCACTGGATAGCCATAAATTACAGAGACGTTCCCAAAGTGATGAAAACAAAGTTTCCGACACGGGTTATGATCTTTGGTTTGGTTTCAAGTGAGGGTCACATCTTGCCACCTCGCATCCTTGAAATCGGCTGGAAAGTCAACACCAAAGTGTACCTGGATGTGTTAAAGAGTGTGATGATCCACGGGTGCAATCAGATGACCGCTGGTAGACCTAGGGTGTGGCAGCAGGACTCGGCGCCGGCCCACAAGTCCAAAGAGACGCAGGTTTGGCTGCAGAAGGAGTACTACGTATTTGTACCCTTCTCTCACTGGCAGCCATCCTCCCTCGACTTGAACCTGTTGGACAACTTCGTTTGATCATACGTCGAGAATATCACAAACGAGGCCTCCCACAACACTAAAGCCAGTCTGATCGCCGTCACCTGCCGAGTATTCACCGAGCTCCCGCCGGCTCTTGAAGAGAAGGCATCCTCCCAGTTCCAGGCCAATATCAAGTCGGTGATTGAGGCTGAAGGCAGCTACATTTAATAGATCAGCTCTACTACATCATCAAGTTACCTGAATTGATTTTTCATTCTGATTTACTTGATGCGATTGGTTTTATTTTAGGGTTACTATCAAAGTCCTTTTTATGATCCTTTAAAGTAAATCTTGGTTCGCTAGATATAACTATTTCCTATTGTGAGCTATACTTAATTTTTTTTTTAATTTTCTTTACCTGCCTTATTTATATCATCCAATTTATTTACTTTAGCTAATCTATACTTATTATTTTATTCCTTATATATATAAAGTCATTATAAATATAGAAGTCTAATTTATATGCGTTCATATTTTCATTCATGTCATCTTATTATTTTACTTTAGCCAATTTATACGTGTTCATTGTTTTGTCCGCAAGGATGATAAGATTTTTCTGTTTTCTTACTATTTTTGTTAATGTTATTAATTCTTCCAGTGGAATTATTTAAATACCATTTTCATTCATTTTAATATTTCTCACCAATTTCAACATGTAATCTTCAAAAGTCACAAACATTTTAATTTTGGTGTATTCTTAGGTGATTTTAGTACAATTTTGCATAGGGTAATTTTCAAGTTTGTTAAATAAATGCCATAGAATAGACGACATGAGTCCATTTCCAATTGATGAAAATCGTTTTCGTTTGTGTAAGCGTGTGTGTGTGTGTGTGTTTTAAGACCATTTAGTAGTTAGCCAGTTGTGTACAAAGTCAAAGAGCGATAGGAGCCTGCTATCATGTCTTAAAGTGACACAATGTTCAACGAGTGAGATCGGAGAGGCGCCACTGTACAGATCATGCTCACTAACGATTCAAGTTATGACAACATGACCATTGCCAGCACCCTTCAAATGCAACAGTCCGATGGCTTTAGCTGTTCTATATCATTTTCATTCTTATAATTCGTCCTCTCTTTCGGAAAAACAACTTTTATCTAATCGTTTCAATAAATACATACACGGTTTGTGCCAATTCCTTCGAAAAGACCATCGACAATTATTACATACGGGAAGTGAATAAGTGCAGCATTGATTAAAATAGCAGTTAAAAATGATTGTAATAACGCAAGTGTCAAAGAGATATATAAAGGAAAATTTACTAAATTAGACATTATGGATATATTCCTGTATATCAGCTATCGACCGAAACAATTTAACGTTTTAAAATGAACAAAAAAGGCGTGTCTATCGCTTGCAAAGAGGTGACTTTTAAAATATTACTGTATAAATATTTATAATATAATACTGCTCATGTCGTTATTGAGCACTATTGAGCACCATTTTATAAACACTACCGTTGCATTAGGTTAACATCAAGAAACAACAATGCAATTAGTTATATATATATATATATATATATATATATATATATATATATATATATATATATATGTGTATATATATATATATATATAGTGATCGTCACTTCTTGACCAAAGAAGATCATCTTTTCTTTGCTTTATTGTTGATTATTTATCCATTTCCATGTACTTAAAAAAAAAATATTTCTTTTTGTAATTTTATTTTATTCGTTTTATAATTTGTTTTCATTTAATTATTCATTTTATTTTATTTTATTTTTATTTGCATATATGCTCGTCAGTGTTTCCCTCCTGATTCCTGTGTGGTCGTATCTGGCTAGCTAGATCAGCTCCAGATAAAGTCATTTTACCGCATAAATCACAAACGTAGTTCAGCACAAAATGATTACTACAATACTATCTCATTGATTAATGTACATAACCCTTATCCCTGAGTAGCCTCCGGGCCTTGATAAGTGATGACCTCCATGTTAAAAAGAAAAGCCGCTGATAGTTCTGACAGATTTTTCCTCCGGATATTGCACTTAATTTTTGTATGATCATAATTTTTCTTCTCAAAGCTATCATAGCCGTGATAAACCATGGAGCACCATTTTTCACGATCACTGGAATCACTCTCCCATCTAAATACGTCAATACCGAGAACATTTAGACTATCCTTGATGTTGTCATTGAAGCGTTTCTTTGGTTTGTGTTGTGGGCGCTTTCCTTGTATAATTTCACCATAAAACAGACGCTTGGGTCATCTCTTATCATCAATCCTTAATAGATGTTCAGCCAACTTCATCTAATTATGTATAATCAACTTTTCGACGCATGGTATGTCAACTTACATGAGAACATCCGTATCAGGTGTAAAAGAGTTCCACCTGATGTCCAGAATGTGTTTAAGAAATTTCTGATGTACTCTCTCCATGACCTTTATGTGTCTACTATAAGTTGTCCAGATTTCAGAAGCGTCAAGTTAAAATGGTAAAATACAAGATTGATAGACATAAATGTTTGTAAGAAGAATTATGCCATGGTCAGACCATACTCGCTTCTCTAAACCACCAAAAGCCTTCGTGGCACGCTGTATCTTGTAGTTGACCTCAGCATCCAGGTTCCCGTCTCTGGTAAGAGTGCTACCCAAATACACGAACGTCTCAACCACAACAAGCCTCTGATTGTTGACAAGAATATTTGGTTCCACATACAAACTACCGGGTGGAAGTGTGAACATGACCGTAGTCTTTTTAAGGCTAATAATAAGCCCAAAAGATGTACGGGCCTGTGAAGACAAATTCATGATACTCTGCATATCTTCTTCACTATGGGCCACAAGATCAACGTCATCTTCATAGAGCAATTCACGTATCAGGTGCTGTAAGACCCTTGTAGAACCATGAAAACGTCGAAGATCGAAGGCTCTAGCTGTGGTGTCGGAACGCAAACAAACACCCAGAAAATATTCTTTAAAGGCATAGGAAAGCATTGTTGGAAAATAAATAGAAAAAAGTGTATGTGCTAGTATATCACCGTGCTTTTCGCCATTGTCAACTGAGATAGGTTCTGATAGACATCCATTTAAGCTTCAGCGAGCCTTCATATCAGTGCGGAGCTCCCTGAGTAACCGTAGAAATTGAGTATATAGAATATATGTATATATGTACGTATGCATAAGACCAATATATATATATATATATATATATATATATATATATAGTAAGTTATAAAATATATATTCCGCGTTTCATCCACTCTAGGACTTTTCAGGCTGAAGAGTCCTAGAATGGATGAAACGCGAAATATTTAGTGCAGCTTAATCGCCATATATATTTTTTAACTTACTAACTAGCTCTACCTACGTATTGAGCACTTCTGAAGTAAATACTTAAAGTTTACGCATAAATTTATGCTTTCGTATATTACTTTTATGCGAGTAAATGAAGTAGTTATATATATATATATATATATATATATATATATATATATATATATATATATATATATATATATATATATATATATATATATATGGGGGGTCTGGTCTTATTCCTTTCCTTTTTGTTTCATTTTCCCCCAGTCAGAGTTTCCAGAAATCAAGGGGGTTCCTCCTTGGAGCAAACACTTGATCTCTACATGAAATACATATTTATTAAGTTGTTCTATTACAGTTCTTTTTTACTTCTCAAACAATGAGTTAGTAAAAAGATTGAATACAAAATATTCCTCTCCCTAATTGACCATTTAAATATCTTATAGTATATATTCCTTATGGTTTCTTGGTATTACTAGATTCCAGAAGGAGCATTTATCTAGTCTAGTGGAGCATCCAGCTTCATGTTTTTACTTGAGGTAATCCCATTTGGAGAAGATGCACACTTGCTCGTAAAAGCAAGGTATATTAGTCATACCGAGCAGATTTTATTTGTGCCGCGAATATTATTTAATTTTAGTAAATTTAGTCAATGTTTACTATTAGAGAGAATTATCTCCGTACCAGGTTTTCCTGACAAACTCCTGTACAAATAGACCTTAGATATTCAAGGATAGTGTCGAGTAAGCATTCAAGCTCCCTTCCAGATAAAATCTAGTGGGTATTCAAGCTCTCCAATAGGCCTTCAAACTCTCTCCAGTACGCATTAACACTCTCTCCAATAGGCATTCAAACTCTCTCCAGTAGACATTCAAGCTCTCTCCAAGAAGCCATTCAAACTTTCGTTAGTAAATATTCTAGCTCTTTCTGGGTAGGCATTCAAGTTCTCTCTATTAAGCATTCAATCTCTCTTGGTAGGCATTAAAGTTCTCTCCAGTAAGCATTCAACAAGCTCTCTACAATAGGCATTCAAGCTTTCCTCAGAAGTCATTTAAAATCTTTCCAGTGGGCATTCAAGCCCTTTCTATGAGACATTCAAGCTCTCTAAATTATAAATGGAATACGCTGACTATGATTACAATAATTTTTAAGAACAAGAATCTTGACGCACCCTTGGTGTGGCAGTCATGCTTGCTGAAAATTAGTTCTCTTGTAGAAACTTTTTGTAGTGAGTTATGAATACATTCCTCGACTTGACATTAGAGACCGGAATCAAATAAATACTTCGCTAAGACATGGCCATTTCGTTTCAGGGACATTTCTTTGCTGGCATATCATATACTAATAATAATACTATATAAAGAAAAAGGCATGCTTCCATTTCGTATTTCATGTTTATCAGTTCTCACCGGATTGACCAGTTAATATTTAACTAACTGGACTCGTGTTCCAGTGTTGGACAGGAAAATTTAGGAACCGAAGCAACTCGTTCATCTATTCCTGATTCTTATATAAGTCATCACGATATTGAATGAACTCGAAGATTCTATTATTGGCATTGGTTTCCCCGATATTTTTGTCAGAAATCTTTCTAGAAAGACATCGAGTACTTACAGAAGGGACACCGAGAAGATTGCCAACGTCCTATGTGTAAGTGATAATTGCAAATTGCATTGTGATGATGACTGAACTTGTTTCATGACCTGAAAGTTTCATTTCTTTATTGTGGGTATTTATAGTGCGAGAAAGAAAGGGGTCTCTGTCACGGACGCGCGTCAGAATTCGTAATTGAATTCCTGGCAAAGATGCATTGAGAATAGTGGTGACTATATAGAAAAATAAATTCTAGAGCAAAAAAGGTCGCTTGTTTCAATTGTACCACTTCTGTCATTGTAGCTCTTCAACGTTTTGGGTTAAAAAATAGGAGGCTTTACTTTTGTAAAGTGGGATTTCTTTTTTTTTTTTTTTTTGACTCAAACAACATTTAAAATGATAAACATGAAAGACTTTCAAATATTGAAGAAGGGTTAAGAGTTTATCTCTCTTACATTCGCCCCCGTATTGCAGTAGTAGTTAAGAAACACCAGGCACAACTGTTCCAATGATATTCGCTATTATTATTCTTCTATACGAGATATAAGATGTGCCGATCTATGCGAATAAAAATTATCTTTATTAGCGGGAACTGTGGATATTCCACGAGGGACTCTTTCATATGTAATATATTGATGTTGGCATTCTGTAGATGTCCAGCGCAAATGGAGACGCTCTGATATTATTGTAGCTCTTTTGTTAAAACTGCAAAAGTATTTATCTAAGCTAACAGGGACGCTCGGCGTAGCCCGATCGTAAAGTACGCTTAAATATGATGTTTTGATTCTTGCAGATTTCGTATATATTATTATGGTGTTAATATCATATCGATTTTTATATAATACTAGCCGGGATGCCCGGCATTGCCCGGAGTTGTCCGGGTATTTAGAGGTGTGTGTTGAGCAAAAACAAAAAAAGATAATAAGTGGTAGTCGGCAGGCAGGCAGGTTCGAACCTGTACCGTATAGGAGAAAAAGAACGTAAAAAAAAAAGATGACATTTTTACCGTTGCATCCATCGCCAAGCCGGAAGTGGTAACGGTTTGAATTAAGGCTAGTCAATCGAAAAGAGCGGCTGACTTTCGAAAATATCGGCGAAAAAAAACCCCCACCTCTCCTGTAGGAAAGTGCCCAGTTAAGAATGAAGGAATTAATGTTTTTAGCTAATTTTTCGACATTTGTCGTCCGAAGGGTCGGTTTCTAAAACAATACCGATCTCGTAAAAATCCGTTACCTCTGTCGAAATTTTTGAGCAGACATACATACAGACAGGTGAGATTTATACTATAGATAAAGTTGTGATTTCAAAAATTAAAAAAAAATATCCATATGACTTAGGTATATCAACTTGAATCGAAACCGAAACCAAAACTTATTAAGAATTCTTGGTAAATTTATTTATTACAAGAAATGGAAGTCCATAACAATTAATAAAAAGTCACTCGAATGTAAGCGTAACACACAAAATGAATAACACATTTTATTTACATTAGTATATTTAGTGAAAAAAGCCTTTACGAGTAGAATTCTTTTATTTATTAGTGATAAATATGTCGCGAAAATTTAAAAAGTCTCAAGAGTGTTCCGCCATGTAAAAAAGTTTTTTTTTGTTTTTTTCACAAAGGAGTCACCACTTACCAAGGCCAGGAGGTCACTGGAGAATAAGGGTTAATGAATGCACAGTAGTCAATGGGACAATATCGTAATAATCGTTTATGGTGAAACTTTAATAAATTGGATTACTTAAGAGGGCGGCTTATCGAGAACTTATTTACATTGACTTGAAGACGACTATATTGTAATCCGCTAGAAAATAGGGAAACGAAAGAGAGTTCCACAGGCGTGCAGTTCTTAGAAAGAAGCTTTGTTCATGCTACCTACGTTTAGGTTTAGGCACAGGTAAAGAGTGAGGGAAATTATTGATAGTGGTTTCAACTAGACGAGTGTTTTTCGCGAAAGTTGAGCGAAGGAGTATCATAGATTGGAGCTCAGACGAGCACTTGCTATGAAAATAACGATAAAGCAGAGACAGGCTCGCAACGTCTCTTTTGTAGGAAAGAAGTTTCAAGGAAGAGAAAAGGGCATCCCCCACTAGGCTCGTTGTGAACCACTGGTCTATTCACGAGGAAATTGCACGACCAATAAATCGATGGTCTATTCATTAGCCGATTCTATTCAACCCCGGTTTGGTCACGTGATTATAACTGCAAATGTTGCGTCATTTCGAGCTAGTGCGGATGAAAAAGCGGATATAAATCTAATTCATGATTTACAAATGATAAGTAGGCGCTTCTAGCTCGTAAAAAGGGAAACGGGAAATGACGAAATGACGCTTGCACCAATCAGCAAGGAATGTGAACTGCAGAGATGGCAACGCGTTGATAGCGTTCTCAAGAGATAGCGGCGCCGTTTGAAGTCATCCAGCGTTTAGCGGTGCTTTATTCGGATCGCGGAAACTGAGTGCGGAGTATATCTGTTTTTTAGACGAGGAACGGACGAAGAAAAGCCGAGGGGAATCAGCGCAGGCAAGAAGAGAAAAAGAAAAGGAAAAAGATTTAAAGAAAAAAACAACATACATATGCCATAAACAGAATAATATTGTCAGGAATTTAAAACTTGAACCTAAATAGTATTTAAGCTGATAAATCATACTTTGATTCTGACTAGCCAAGTTAATTTTTTTGTTATTATTGTACGATTTTATTTGCAATAAACTAAAGTACTTCGCTAAATTTATTTTAAAATATATTTAACCCGAATTTTTCTAGGGTGTAGAAATTCTTAAATAATCATTTTGAAATATCAGCTAAGAGAAATAACTCTTAGTTTTAGTCATGCGTACTTTTATGTCATCGTTCCATATTTGTTATTCTTTATTTTAGTCTCGCTTCACTCTTAAACTAAAAAAAAAATTGAACGTAATCAATCCCAAACAACGCTGGGTCGAATGAAGAATAAACAATTATAAACAACTTTATGTGAAACACACGAGATTATGCCTCTAATATACTGATACGCCATAGTAGGGGATAATCAGTGTATTTTTCACACGCGCGTGCACACACACGCACACACACACACACACACACACATATATATATATATATATATATATATATATATATATATATATATATATATATATATATATATATATACAAGTTAATATTTTCCAGAAAAACAAACGAAGTTTTAACGATGTGAATACTCAATACTGAAATCGTATTTTTATTTGACGTTTATAAATTTTTTTAGATGAAGATTAGTTATTTGTATTGTTTTGATTCATTGGATTTTCACAACGTTTCGGTCGATGTAAACTCCGATCTTCTTCAGGTGTATCTTGTTGAACTCGGGAATGTTTCTGTCGAACTCGGCAATTTGGACGAAATATACGAGCGTAACCCTTTATTTAATTTGCGCTCTTGTTCCGTCAGTCAGATCCTAAGTAATTCATAATTATATTTTTCGGTCGTGTCGGTCCTTTCGCGGAGGATTGAACCTTCAACGTTCAGGAGAATATCATTTGTTACAATTGATTTTTCTAAGTACTCTAGTCCTTGTGTCACGGACACCGCGGACAATTCTAGTACAGATTTTAGGATTCCTAAACCTATTTTTATTTCGAGTTGTAAATATCACTATTTATTACTAATTATTACTATATATTTCTGTATATCTATATATATTAATGTTTGGACTTATTACTTGTACATATTATCTATTATTTATAATTAACAGTTCCCATATTGTATTAAATTCTATACTAGGTTTTCTTAGTTGTCTCTCAACATATGTGCTACTTCTTTCAGTCGTCTAACTCTACAACCTTCTTCTCTGTCTATAATTTTTTTTTTTACTTCGTCCTATAATAGTAGATGGGTTTCCCTTTTTCTTCCAGATATGGTAAGCTGTACCCGATTTTTCAATCTCTCCACATACTGCAGATTTTCGATGTTCTACTAACCGTACTTTTAGTGAACGACATGCCTGGCCTTTGTACACGTAAGTGACACATTCATACTCTGGCTCCATCAGGAAGATGTTTAAAAATCTTGACGGTGTGAACTCGATCCGTCCAACTATACAGTTCATTATGGAAAAAGAACATAACAACAAATTATCGTTCCTAGATGTGCTGATAACCCGCACTGGTCAGGGGTTTATATAATCTGTGCATCGAAAGCCACAGGACTTCAACTCCCACCATCCATATAATGTAAAGAAAGGAATCGCCCGTTCCCTATAACACCGAGCAAAAGCAATATGTAATAACGGCAATACATATCAATAGAGGAGGACAGCTTAAGAGAAACACTCCACCGAAACAACGATCCAGAGAGCATGACATCAGCTCCAAGAAATCTGGACCAGACACAAAAGGACACCACAGTTTGTATACCATACACGAAGGGGTTGTTTGAAAAACTTCAACGACTACGCCCATATGACATTATTCAGTATATCCATATTACAGTATTCAGAAGTGATTAAACACTCCGGAAACAGCCCGTGAGAGCCAAGCTCCTTATTTATTTTTTAATTTATTATTATCATTATTTTTTTCAACCCGACCAAATTATTCCTCGTAATATATAGTAATCGATAGAAGATAGATTCTAGAATAATACATACGTAATATGCATAAATTAAAATATCATGTTTAAGCGTATTGTACGACCGGGCAACATCGGGCTGCGGGCTAGTATATATACTACACTGCCGTCCGGCGTCGCCCAGTCATACAATATGATTAAAAATGATATTTTAATTTATGCAGATTGCGTATGAATTATTATAGAATGAATCCTCTATTACATATATATTACGAGGAATACTTTTCCAGGTGGACTAATTCGCAAAATAAAAAAATAAAAAATATAATGATAATGTCGTTCATCAAATTCCGTCTGTATTTGTTTACAATATCACATCAGCTGATTTTGGGGCTTGACGATTAATGTCCTGGAAATGTCACTTCTGATTAATGTTTAGTTATAAAATATGGAAAAAAAGAAATGATATGCAGCGATTTTAAATATTACCTCTTTTTTTAATCGTAAACTGAACACATTTATAAGAAAAAAAGTAAAATAGAATGGTAAGGTACATCCGGGATCATTCGATCTGTAGTCGAATTTTCTAACGCTAAGCTATATCTCCAAATTATAATAAATTTTTTCTTTTAAGAAATAATGATTTGTTGAAATCTTATTATCTCCCTTTGCCAGTGTAACTAAAAATCCCCCCCCCTGTAAACATAAATTTTTTTATCTATAAGAGAGAAAAGCTTTTTTAAAGATCGGATTTTCCGGATTTTCAATACTTATCAGATGAATTTATGCACGGACCACACAATGCCAGCCATATAAGATAGGCTCAGCCGTTTCGGAACCTATAAGGAATGAACTCATACAGACACAAAGTTACTTTTATATAATAGTAAAGATATATATATATATATATATATATATATATATATATAGTTCTAAAACAGATCCTTTGTTCGATAAAACGCATGCCCATTGGCTGATAATAAGGGGCGTGGTGGATACTAGAAAGCTGATTGGCTAACTAAAATCCTCGACAGAAGAGGACCATATAAAAACGAGAAACAACCACAGAATTCGCGCATAAGCCTGACGAATCCTAGAGTGGATGAAACGTCGAATATTCAGTGTAGCTTAATCGCCATATATATTTTATAAATTACTAACTAGCTCTACCTACGTATTGAGCACTTTTGAAGTAAATACTTAAAGTTTACGCATAAATCTATACTTTCGTATATTAATTTTATGTTGTGAGCAAATGAAGTAGTTATATATATATATATATATATATATATATATATATATATATATATATATATATATATATATTATGTTTACCGCTATTAATGCAGGAACAAAACTCGTTATGAATTTAGAATAATTGTTTTGGCCCATACTAAGATAAATATATATATATATATATATATATATATATATATATATATATATATATATGTTTCTGTAATCTCCCGTTACAGAGAAATTACGTCATCAGCGAAAAGCGATATCCTTGGCCTGATGACATGATTTCTCCTTAACAGATGATTACAGAAATATGTATGCACATCTGTAGCCGTTTGTTTTTATGAACGAATTTGATACAATATGCTTTGCTAACCTATTAAACACTTTTTTTAGGTAGAGACATATTGTTTTAGTGGATGTATTTCTGGAAGAAAAATCAAACTACCACTATATATATATATATATATATATATATATATATATATATATATATATATATATATATATATATATATACACCACTTCCCTAGATGAGTTCATAATTAACGGATACTCTAACTTAACATCTAAATCTGACCCCAAGATCGCCATGGGAATATGTGCCTACATTAAAGATGGCTTCCCGTGTGGCATGGATATCTCCAGAGAAAACCCTAATTTACTTTATATGTGCTTCCGGGTTGCATTAGCCTTCTAGACCTTTTTCTCTCAACTTCCTCTGAGCTATGTTCACGTTCCGCTCTTTCTCCTCTAGTATCCTCCGACCACTCCGTTGTATCAGTTAAGATTAAAATGAAATGTAATACGTCCCCAGACGTACCCTCTCTACTGTATTGTATACCGATACTCCATGGCTGACTGGGATAGCTTCCTACATTCATATCTCATCTACCTCTGCATTCCATATTTAAAAAGGAAGTGTCCTCTATAGTATCAGACCTGACCGAATGATTAATTGTAGGCATAGACCGATTCACACCATCTAAAAATTTCCAACAAAAACCTAACAGACAGACATGGTTCTCCCCATAATGTTCTGCTGCCATCGCGCACAGAAATCACTTTTTCCATAGCTACCAACGTAATAGATGCACTGAGACTAAAGCTGCTTTCAGGAACGCCAGCAACCACTGTAAAAGAGTAATAAAACATGCAAGAGAGCTATATGCTCAGTCCGTCAAATCCAAAGTAGCTGATCAGCGGCTTGGTTCCCACCAGTTTTGGCAAATAACAAATAGGATCCTGAACAGAAGTGTGTGTTGTTGCAATATTTTGGAACAAGAATGGGGTATGATCCCACACTGTCGGACGATTCTATTTATAAACGATGCTGCTAGGAACTGACGAATCGAATTAATTAACGTTCTGCTACCAACCAATCAGAAACCAGAATTGCTTCATAAATATTAAACCTTTTCTGGAGCAATTTTACGTGTTTTTTTCCGTCTCGACACGGTAAGAATATTTGCTCTGTGGAACTGTCTACTGCAAGCCAGTCACCTATCAAGACTTCTTTAGAACAACGAACCATCAGAAACTGTTCTGTCTACTGCAAACCAGTCACCTCTCAAGACTTGTTTAGAACAACGAACCATCGGAAACTGTTCTGTCTACTGCAAACCAGTCACCTCTCAAGACTTGTTTAGAACAACGAACCATCGGAAACTGTTCTGTCTACTGCAAACCAGTCACCTCTCAAGACTTGTTTAGAACAACGAACCATCAGAAACTGTTTTGTCTACTGCAAACCAGTCACCTCTCAAGACTTGTTTAGAACAACGAATCATCTGAAACGTTTCTGAAACTAAACATGGCTTACACTTCTATCCCAACCACTGTCAATAGACCATAGGTCATCTCGTCAGCATTAGATAAGGCCAAACTATTTGCCAAGAATTTGCAGCTAATTCTACCCTATGCGACGAAGGCCATCAACTCCCCATATTTCCTTCTATAACACAGAACACGCTAGGTAACATACAAATATCTGGGCGTAAGATCGCCAAGCTAATCAAGAACCTAGATTTCAGTAAAGCAACTGGCCCTGACGGCATTCCAATTATAGTGTTAAAAAAAGCTTCAACCAAAACTTGCTACCATACTTACGAAACTGTTTGAGCGTTGCCTTAAGGAGAAGTGCTTTCCAACACCCTGGAAAACCTCATCAGTATGACCTGTATTCAAGAATTCAGGTGATAAGTCATCTCCCTCTCAGTACAGACGAATAAGTCTCCTGTGTGTCATGAGTAAGTTGATGGAATCCATATTAAATAGAGAAATAGTCAACCACCTCAGCAGAAATAACATTCTTAGTGACACGCAATATGGTTTCCGTTCTGCAAGATCTACCGCAGATGTGCTAACGAATCTCTTGACAAAGGCTTTCTTTTTAGGGCAATTACTCTTGACATATCAAAGGCCTTCGACAAGGTATGGCATAAAGGCCTACTTCACAAGATTTCCAACTACGGTATAACTGGAAATGTTTTCTCAATCATTAAATCATTTCTCTTTGATAGGCTCAGAAGAGTAGTGGTCGATGGACAAAAACCAAAGGCCCGCAGTATTAATGCTGGAGTCCCCCAAGGGCCCATCCTGGGCCCAACTCTCTTCCTGATCTACATCAATGATCTCCCTAAACACATACTCAAATCATTCGTTGACATCTATGCTGACGACACGACCATCTACGGCAACACATCTAAGACTGTAAACGACCAAGTTCTCTCTGATTCTCTCTCTTCTGATCTTGAGCGCATGGTTCAGTGGGGGAAGACGTAGCTGGTTACCTTTAATGCATCCAAAACCTAGCCCCTATCTTTACATCATCAACGCTCTGATCCCCATCTGGCATCAATTGAAATGGATAGCTCTCATCTAGGAGAAGCCCCATGTTTTGACAAACTTCTGGGATTGACCTTTACTCCTGATCTGAAATGGAACACGTACATCAAGTCTGTTGCCAAGGTCGCAGGAAAGATGATGGGATCCTTCTACCGCTCCAGAAGATATCTCACTACTGATGCAATTCTCTATCTTTATAAAAGCCAAGTACGTCCAAGGATGGAATACTGCTTCCATATCTGGGCAGCAGCTGCTAAAAATAGCCTATCCTGCCTTGACAGAGTACAAAATAGACTTCGTGGCTTGGTGGGGGATACCCTTTTCTCTTCCCTAGAGCCTCTCTCCCACAGAAGAGACGTTGCGAGCCTATCCTTGTTTTATCGTTATTTTCATGGCAGGTGCTCGTCTGAGCTCCAATCTCTGGTCCCCTCTTGCCAATCTTTTACGAAACACACTCGTCTAACTGAAACCACTGTCAAAAATTTCCCCCACTCTTAATCTATAAACAAAGCTTCTTTCTTAGAACTGCACGCCTGTCGAACTCTGTTTGGTCTGCCTGTTTCCCACCTGACTACAACCTGGATGTCTTCAAGTCCAACGTAAACAAATTCCTGATGAACCGCCCATTAAGTAGACACTTTATTAAATCTCAACACTAACTTCTGTACATGCAATAACCCTTATCCCTGAGTGGCTTGCGGGCCTTGATAAGTGGTGACCACCTTGTAAATATATGTATATATAATGTTTACAATATATGTATTTTTTTTAGCTATCATCAGTGCTTATATAGACCAGCAAACAAATGGAAATCTCTATAGGGAACCATTTTGCGACACTGTAATGAAAATTGTATTTATGGTAGAAAGTACCCAGTGTGATTCTGAATTAAAGTTTTTTTTAAATAAATCCCATGATTCGAAAACTTAAAAAAAAAAAAAAAGGACATGCATCATAGTAAATAAAGATTTCAAATTCATATTATTTGCATTCTCCGGACTACTATTCTCATCTTGAATGTCATTTACGCAACATTTCGGTTGATGTAACCTCCGACCTTCTTCAAGTGTATTATATCGAACTCAGGGATGTTTCTGTCGAACTCGGGAATTTGGACGGAAGCCTTTATTTTGTTTATTGGGATAACATGCTGCTGTTCCGTCAGCAATGATTGGATAGAGGTCCTAATTTTATTTTTCGGTCGCCTACACTGAGAATTGAACCTTCAACCTTCAGGAGAATATCACTTTAACAATTGATTTTTTCAAGTACTCTAACTACTGCGCCACGAGTCTTTGCGGAAATTAAGAAACGTAAAGAATAATGGACGTGACAGTGAACAAAGAATAAGGACAATCTGCTATTCGGTGTATCAATCAGTCGGGAATGTAATAAATCTTTAGAATAACTATTTATAACGTCTTTTAAAAGGGCATTTGCTTGTGAAGGGATTGCTCTCTAGGTATTTTGACAATATTAAATGGTTAATAACGATGTCCCGAAGGAATAGTTGTCGCGTGAAGAATACCTCCTTGCATATGTGGATGGCGCTCGTAATTGATCTGAGCGTGAGAATGGAATTTCTGTGACTTTCCGTATGCATGACTATATTAGGAGAAGCTTTTGAACCAGTAAAATACAACAGTTATTGAAAGCGAACGAAATTAAATCTATATTTTCCGAAACAACGCATCAAAATTTAGCCTGAATTGTTGCAGAAGCAGATTCGCATATGCAACGCGTTGTTAGAAATCTATACCTATCAATTGCATAGGAAAAATCACTTTAGTTTACTAAAAGGACTAAAATGTACGGCCAATTTATTTCATATTTCTCGTTTTAGCAGGTTTTTTATTTTCCGGGATGTCGTTTCTTACACCAAATTATTTTATTAAAGTTCGCTTTTATTTCCTTTTTCGTTTCTCTTGTCTTCATTTATTTAAACTGGAAACATACCAAAATCCGAAAATACTCCGTCAGGTTTACCTACTGTTTTAAAAACTTCTGTTCACATTTCATAGAAGACGAAAAGGAAAAGGCTTCCGAAAATTATCGGAAAAATATTATGACAAAAACAATAAAGATATTGGATTTATCTAGAATTGCCCACCTCTCTCAGAACTCAATAGTAAGTTACACAGTAACTGTCTTTAATTTTCTCAGATTATTTTCTGTTACAACCATATCTATACACATGCATATATATAAATATATATGTGGGTGTATGTATGCATGTATGTGTGTGTGTGTGTGTGTGTGTGTGTGTAAAGTATGCTCTGTTTAAACAGCTATGTTGGGCGATCCCTGATGCGTGCTTTCAAAAAATAGGCATTCACTTTCGTTATCGATATCGGAGGTAATAACACTCTAAAGTTAACATCTACTCCCGCAGCGCTCACATGTCACCGAGCTCATTCTTTTGAGCAAAACACGACTTGCGTTTCATTTTCCGTGTTATTTTTTACTCTTTTGGCTGCTATACACCTTTAACCTAAATATTAATAACCCTTTAAGTTCCGGACATCCTATTAAGAAGGTTCTTTTTTCACATTGCATTTCCACGAAATTATAAGAAAAGCAGTGTTGCAATACTTACAGCATTACGTCAGAATTAATACTGATACATATCAATTTATTTATGTTTATTTAGCAATTTTCACATCATAAGGCTTCCTTCAGTCTTGACAGACTATGGATACCCACTGTAAGGGTGCCTGCGTGTGAAATTTGTGTGGCAAGAGTTGCGCACTCTCCAACCACGCCTCTCCTTAGTCAACATTGTTGCATACCAGTGGCAAGTTGAGGTACAAGACGACTTGAAACAATGCCGAGATAAGCGGAGAGCACATACAGCGCCTAGAATTCCCAAATGGTCACCCATCTGGTATTGGCCAGGCTCAACGTTGCTTAACTTCGGTGATCTGACGAGAACCGGTGCGTCAACGTGATTATGCCGTATTCACATAATAGAATTTAATGTAACAACAAAAATATCATTACGGGTCACTTCGGAGAAATTAATCGGATTACTTCTTTTCTGTAATCAAAAAACACAGAGAAATTAGAAAGTAAGAGGCCACTAGTCGGACGAAATTTACATGGATACTATGTAAAGAGTTGAGCAGCTAGGTTTCTGTTCACGTTACAATTGACTTTCTTCTGCATATTAGTACAATCTGGGAAACATGGACTCGGAAGGGAATTCCAAAGTCTAGCAGTTTGAGGGAAGTAACTATTTAAGTAGTAAGCTTTCGAGCATCTATGGATCTGTGTATGTGGGTGGGTGTGTTTTTGCTGTTTGTAGGTGTTAGTTTTTTTTTTTACGTCGAGGGGGTAAAAGTTATTTGAATTAAAATACTTGTAAAACAGGCACAGGGGTGCAATATTTCGGCGATGGGACAGAGGTTGGAGTGTAGTTGATAGTGCGCGACCTATCAGATTTGCGACTTGTTTATTGAACTCTGTCTAAGAGAGAGAGAGAGACAAGTGGCAGATGCATCAACCCAGATGTGGTAACAATACTTCATGTATGGGCGAATTGTGGCTTTGTAGAAGTACCGGATACTCACAGGTGTAAATAATTTTCTTCACAGCAGTCTTGACAATGTCTTCCATGCATTTGTTCCAAGTAATGTTGCATGTGAATGTAAACCTAGGAGATTAAACAAATAGCTTTAAGGTGGTATATTATGGCAATTAATATTGGAGAATGTTTCTTGTAATCTAAATATATAAAAGCGAAAATGTGTGTATGTATGTATGTTTGTATGTGTGTTTGTGTGTCTGCTTAAAACTTTCGACAGACACGACGAAAATTCACAAATTCGGTATCATATTAAAGCCCCATCCTTCGCCCGAAAAATATCGAAAAATTGGCCAAAAATGTTCATGTTTTTACCCCGAAATCGACAATTTTCGACGGGGGGGTCAACAAAAACCGTCCCCTCGTGACGACGACCGGTTCTACGCATGCGTCAGATGACGTCATGGCCTGATTTACTTTAAATAGTTGAAGAACTGACTAAATTTCATGTACGTCGCGTTAGCTCAGTTGGTTAGCGCGTTGGTTCGTTACCTAACCGTTTTTTGTTCGAATCGTGGTGTGAGATGTCTTTTTTTTTTTTTCGAGTTTTTAAATTTAAATATTGAACCAGTGTTATTTAAGCCATTTTCACGTAACGTTCGTTTTTCTGGATTTTTTTTTTACTTCGCTTATTCTACGACTTCCGTGCGGTCACCTGTCAATTTGGTTCTTACTTAAATAAATTCAAACATCTTTCAGTTTCCTATAGAGATTTCCATTTGTTTGCTGGTCTATATAAGCACATTCTGGCTGACCGAACGGTTCTTGTTTTTTTCACATTTTATTTTCAAACTTCGCCGCAGGGCTTCGGGTTCAATCCTACCCCCGGTTTCTTTTTTATTTAAGAGCACACACACCTCCAAACACCCGGGCAACGCCGAGTACCCCTGCTAGTTATAAAATAAAAGAATCTTAGTCCTGAATCTTACAACCCATTTACGTTCCCTTTCTATTAGAGACCTAAGGGCTTGCTCGAAGGTTTCGGTTATTATCTTATATATGTATTCATTTATTTTTTCCTTGTGTCTGTCATAGAGTGTGGCATTATCAGCAAATATAACCAAATTCTGAATTCAAAATGGCGTTTAATTCATTCACTATATTGCTCTGTAAATAAATTGAGCTTCTTAAATAAGAATTGGTATATATTATAAGGAAATGAAGTCTATTTTCACAGATATACATCTATATATGCATATATATATACATATATATATGTGTATATATATATATACATATATATATATACATATATATACATACTCTCCTTTTTTAAGCTGAGATATTATTCTCTATCTCTCTCATATATATATATATATATATATATATATATATATATATGTATATATATGTATATATATATAGATATATGTTAGTAATCTTCCAGATTCCTTAACTACTCTTCTTCTAATATCATTTTTTATATCATGTACTTTTATATTTCATTCCTAATGTATGTAAGCTAGATGTCACTTTTCTATATTTGTAACCTAGTTAATTTCTCATCATTTGATGACAAGCACAAGGCTTCGAAATGTCTAGATATAAAAAAGCATTCATACTACCTCCTCCCATTGATGTGTTTCCTTATTTAATTGACGGATAAGTTTATATATACCAAAATATACAGCGTATCACAAAAGTGAGTACACCTCTCACATTTCTTTAAATATTTAAGTATATTTCATTGGACAAATGATTTTTTGACACAATGAAAAGTAGTCTGTTTGCATATATATATATATATATATATATATATATATATATATATATATATATATATATGTTTTGAAGGAGGTGGTATTCAATAAAAACTATTGATAGCCATGATTTAAAACGCTGTTTTGTTTTTAAATCACCGGAACAGTGTTTTATGGTAAACAACTGGTGATCCCTTTAAGAAAATTGGTACTGTTGTTTTTTTTTTTCATTTAAAGCTAATCAGCGATACAGGAAATTAATTGACTTACTTAAAAATAATTTTCCAATGAAGGACATTTTTATTTTATATAGATTTAAAGGTTTAAGAAAAAACTTTCAAGTCTGTCTGTCTGTCTGTCTGTCTCTCTCTCTTTCTCTCTCTCTCTCTTATATATATATATATATATATATATATATATATATATATATATATATATGTATATATATATATATAATGGGTTAATAAATTTCAACGAAAGAAAGATGTATATTTAAATAAGGGAGTAGTCACCAACAATGTGTATTTTTTAACATTATTTTATTATTCCGTGTCTTGGTTTTTCATTGAGAATTATGTTTGGATCATTGTAATAATGTTTTTAAGTCATTGAAATCGTTTACGCGCGTTTCAGACGGTCTGTGATGCGTCCTCGTCAGAAATTATTTTCAAATGTATATATATATATATATATATATATATATATATATATATATATATATATTCGTTTTGAGGTCTCTATCTATCTATATATCTATAAAAGTTAACGTGTCTGTGTGTTTGTGTGTCTGTCTGCATGCCTGTGTATCTGTCTGTCTGTGTACAGTTCCCTACGCAATAACTCTGTCAATTATCAGTCTACAGATTCGAAATTTGATATACAGAGTACTGAGATTTGGGAAATTTTCGGCCAAAAATTTGTCTGTTAAGGGGTCAAAGTTCAACGATTTGACCTTTGAGAACTCTACCAAACTCCTCCGACAATTTTGGGTCTAAACACTTGAAATTTTAGATAGAGGTTCCTTGGACATGGATCTAACGTACTAACTTGATTTGAGCCCAAAACAATAAATGCTAAGCCATCATAATAGGGATCAAAATTAAAAAATTGACCGTTTCTTTCTCTTTTTTTTTTTTTTTTTTTTGCTCAGCATATACCTCCAAACACCCGGGCAACGCCGGGCCGAAATGCTAGTATATATATATATATATATATATATATATATATATATATATATATATATATATATATATATATATATACTAGCATATATATATATATAAAGTTTCGTGGTTAAATTTTAAATTCTGAAAAAAGAACATATAGAGACATATATGTATATTATTCCTTAATTGGAATTCATTTTTGAGGTGAGCATTATGTATTAATTTATTTTTATTTCGGACTATTAGTCTCATCTTTAATAGTTGTTGTTTTTTTTCTATTTTATTGGTTTTGTTTATTCACAACGTTTCGACCAACTATTCCTCTGGCCTTCGTCAGGTTGTAACCGCGACGGATAGGAACTTCGAATCTCCCAACTGCATTCTCAGCCATCACTGCCATCCGTAGTTGTTGTCGTCTCACCACATTTTAGCCAATTAACCTCTGACACGCTTTGGGTGGGATGTAAACCGCTATCTTCAGACAATGTTCATTTGGAACTGTAGAGATTCAACGTCTCTATCAACTGCGCCACGGGCCCCGAAGGGCGATCAAGGTTGGATTCTTTGATCTTATAAATCCACGTTTATTTATCTGATCTTCTTTGTGAATAAACAAAACCAATAAAAAAGATCAAAAACAACAACTAATAAAGATGAGAATAATAGTCCGAAATAAAAATAAATTAATATATAGAGACATATATTCGACAACATATAGAGACATATATTCGATTTAAGAATTTATTGCTTGACAAAAGGAATTGCTTGACAAAAGGAATATATAGAAGGGGTTATTTTAATTTCCTTAATCCATGGATTTTCAACAGAGGAAATGAAATGCAGTTAGCAAAATGTTCAGCTGTGAATGGACGCTATTTTACTTTTCAGCACAATTATTGAAAATAGTTTTTGAGTGGTTGTGGATAATTATATGGAGAAAATTATACGAAAAGAGAAGTTGATACAACCTGGGTAATCCATTATCGGAAGGAGTACAATGTCGTTCGGGGTTATAAATCCAGGTGGGCAGAAAATAAGCCCATGAGAGAAAGTGATATTCCCATATAGCGAAAGCGTACTGATTCTTATTGAAGTATACCAGGCAGCCTTATTCGTTGTTGCGTTGATTGTTTGTTGGTTGCTGTAGTCCAAATGTTTTCTCGGTGTTGAC